>NW_025334594.1:0-206750 GCF_014858855.1 Bufo gargarizans | reverse complement strand
AAATACTGATTAACCCCTTAAGGACTCAGCCCTATTTCACCTTAAGGACTTGGCCATTTTTTGCAAATCTGACCAGTGTCCCTTTAAGTGCTCATAACTTTAAAACGCTTTGACTTACCCAGGCCGTTCTGAGATTGTTTTTTCGTCACATATTGTACTTCATGACACTGCTAAAATTGGGTCAAAAAAGTTAATTTTTTTGCACCAAAAAATAAAATTTTTACAATTTTTTTTGAAAAATTAGCAAATTTCAAAGTTTCAGTTTCTCTACTTCTGTAATACATAGTAATACCCCCAAAAATTGTGATGGCTTTACATTCCCCATATGTCTACTTCATGTGTGTAGCATTTTGGGAATGATATTTTATTTTTTGGGGATGTTACAAGGCTTAGAAGTTTAGAAGCAAATTTTGAAATTTTTCAGAAATCTTCAAAATCCCACTTTTTATGGACCAGTTCAGGTTTGCAGTCATATTGTGAGGCTTAGATAATAGAAACCTCCCAAAAATGACCCCATTCTAGAAACTACACCCCTCAAGGTATTCAAAACTGTTTTTTCAAACTTTATTAACCCTTTAGGTCTTCCACAAGAGTTAATGGCAGATGGAGAAACAATTTAGAAATTTCTATTTTTGGGAAAATTTTCCAATATAATCAATTTTTTCCAGGAGTAAAACAAGGGTTAACTGCCAAACAAAACTCAAAATGGGTTGCCCTGATTCTGTAGTTTGCAGAAACACCCCATATGTGGTCGTAAACTACTGTTTGGCCAAACGGCAGGACATAGAAGGAGGGGAACACCATATGGGTTTTGGAAGGCAGATTTTGCAGGACTGGTTTTGTTTATACCATGTCCCATTTGAAGCCCCCTGTTGCACCCCTAGAATAGAAATTTCAAAAAAGTGACTCCATCTAAGAAAGTACACCCCTCAAGGTATTCAAAACTGGGTTTACAAACTTTGTTAACCCTTTAGGTGTTCCACAAGAGTTAATGGCAGATGGAGAAACAATTTAGAAATTTCTATTTTTTGGAAAATTTTCCAATATAATCAATTTTTTCCAGGAGTAAAACAAGGGTTAACTGCCAAACAAAACTCAAAATGGGTTGCCCTGATTCTGTAGTTTGCAGAAACACCCCATATGTGGTCGTAAACTACTGTTTGGCCAAACGGGAGGACATAGAAGGAGGGGAACGCCATATGGGTTTTGGAAGGCAGATTTTGCAGGACTGGTTTTGTTTATACCATGTCCCATTTGAAGCCCCCTGTTGCACCCCTAGAATAGAAATTTCAAAAAAGTGACTCCATCTAAGAAAGTACACCCCTCAAGGTATTCAAAACTGGGTTTACAAACTTTGTTAACCCTTTAGGTGTTCCACAAGAGTTAATGGCAGATGGAGAAACAATTTAGAAATTTCTATTTTTTGGAAAATTTTCCAATATAATCAATTTTTTCCAGGAGTAAAACAAGGGTTAACTGCCAAACAAAACTCAAAATGGGTTGCCCTGATTCTGTAGTTTGCAGAAACACCCCATATGTGGTCGTAAACTACTGTTTGGCCAAACGGGAGGACATAGAAGGAGGGGAACACCATATGGGTTTTGGAAGGCAGATTTTGCAGGACTGGTTTTGTTTATACCATGTCCCATTTGAAGCCCCCTGTTGCACCCCTAGAATAGAAATTTCAAAAAAGTGACTCCATCTAAGAAAGTACACCCCTCAAGGTATTCAAAACTGGGTTTACAAACTTTGTTAACCCTTTAGGTGTTCCACAAGAGTTAATGGCAGATGGAGAAACAATTTAGAAATTTCTATTTTTTGGAAAATTTTCCAATATAATCAATTTTTTCCAGGAGTAAAACAAGGGTTAACTGCCAAACAAAACTCAAAATGGGTTGCCCTGATTCTGTAGTTTGCAGAAACACCCCATATGTGGTCGTAAACTACTGTTTGGCCAAACGGCAGGACATAGAAGGAGGGGAACGTCATATGGTTTTTGGAAGGCAGATTTTGCTGGACTGGTTTATTTACACCATGTACCCTTTCAAGCCCCCTGATGCACCCCTAGAGTAGAAACTCCATAAAAGTGACCCCATCTAGGAAACTACAGGATAAGGTGGTTGTTGTTTTGGGACTATTTTAGGGGTAAATATGATTTTTGGTTGCTCTATATTACTCTTTTTTGAGGCAATGTAACAAAAAAATTAAATTCTAAAAAATTTTCTACATTCGCTATTTAGTTTTGTGGAACACCTAAAGGGTTAACATAGTTTGTAAAGTAACTTTTGAATACCTTGAGGGGTGTAGTTTCTTAGATGGGGTCACTTTTTTGGAGTTTCTAGTCTAGGCTACATCAGGGGGGGCTTCTAATGGGACATGGTGTCAAAAAAAAAACTGTCCATCAAAATCTGCCTTCCAGAAACCGTATGGAGTTCCCTTCGTTCTATGCCCTGCCGTGCGGCTATATAGCCATTTACGACCACATATGGGGTGTTTCTGCAAACTACAGAATCAGGGCCATAAATATTGAGTTTTGTTTGGCTGTTAACCCTTGCTTTATTACCGGCAAAAGGGATTCAAATTGAAATTTTGCCCAAAAATGGGTGTTTTGGCACCGTTTTTGTTTTATATTTTTAACACCGTTCATTCGAGGCGTTTGGTCAAATGTTATTTTTATAGCGACGACTTTTACGCACGCGACGATGCCCAATATGTATGGCTCTCAGACTTTGGAGACACTAAGCAGGCATCCTAAAAACTGCGGCCCTCCAGATGTTGTAAAACTACAATTCCCACCATGCCCTGCTGATGGCTGTAGGTTGTCTGGGCATGCTGGGAGTTATAGTTTTACAACATCTGGAGGGCCGCAGTTTGAGGATGCCTGCTCTAAAACTAATATTTTTTTGGGGAAAAAAAATTGTTTCTGTGTCTCCAAAGTCTAAGAGCCATAGTGTTTTATGTTCTCTAGTGGACTGTTGGGGATTATAAAAATTTAGTACTCCATGGAAGTGTGATACTCCCTGAAGCAATCGATAACGCAGAGGCCCGGATGATCGGGGCACGTGTCACATTGAGTGGTGGTGTCCTTCCGTATCCCCCTCTTGTGACACACTCTGCATCTTTTTTGGGTTCGTCCCTTCTTTCCAGTATGGGGGACCACACCTGGAAAGTGTTGGCCAGGGACGATCCGGGCGCCTCCAGTTCCCGAGGTACTCCGGCCTGCTCTTTCCCGGTCCGAAAAGATCAGGTCTTTGAGGACTGCCTCATAGAATTGGAGGAATGTCCCTGTGCTGCCAGCGCTTCGGGATAGTACAAAAGAGTTGTACATGGCAACCTGCACCATGTAGACCGTAACTTTTTTGTACCATGCCCGGGTTTTGCGCATGGCATTATATGGCGTGAGGACTTGATCAGAGAGATCAACTCCTCCCATATACCGATTGTAGTCGACGATACAATCGGGCTTGAGGACCGTTGCCGCGGTACCTCGCACAGGGACTGGGGTGGTGCTGTTACCGTGGATTGTGGACAGCATAAGGACATCCCTCTTGTCCTTATACCTGACCAGCAACAGGTTTCCACTGGTAAGGGCACGGGTCTCACCCCTGGGGATAGGTACCTGGAGGGGGTGGGCAGGGAGGCCGCGCTGATTTTTCCGCACGGTCCCACAAGCGAACGTGGATCTGGCGGCAAGGGACCTGAACAAGGGAATGCTGGTATAAAAGTTATCCACGTACAAGTGGTAACCCTTATCCAGCAGTGGGTGCATAAGGTCCCACACGAGTTTCCCGCTAACACCCAGAGTGGGGGGACATTCTGGGGGTTGAATACGGGAATCTCGCCCCTCGTACACACGAAATTTGTAAGTGTACCCTGAGGTACTCTCACAAATTTTGTATAGCTTCACGCCATACCTCGCCCGCTTTGTGGGAATGTATTGGCGGAAACTGAGTCTCCCCTTGAACGCAACGAGAGACTCATCAACCGCGACCTCCCTTCCAGGTACGTAGGCCTGCTGAAATGTGGCCCCAAAGTGATCGATGACCGGCCGTATCTTATACAGCCGGTCATAGGCAGGATCACCTCGGGGTGGACATGCTGCATTATCGGAATAATGCAGACATTTCCGGATGGCCTCAAACCGGGGACGTGTCATGACCATACTGTACAGTGGGGTCTGGTATAGGACGTCCCCACTCCAGTATTGCCTGACACTGGGTTTTTGGACTAGACCCATATGCAGCACGAGGCCCCAAAATGTCCTCATTTCGGCTGCACTGACCGGCGTCCAGCCACCGGGTCTAGCCAAAAATGAGCCTGGGTTTTGAGCGACGAACTGTTGGGCGTACAGATTCGTCTGCTCCACCATCAAATTCACCAGTGGGTTACTGAAAAAAAAACTAAAAAAGTCTATTTCAGTAAACCCCACTGTGGGAATCTGGATTCCAGGATTGCCAGCGAAATCCGGAATCTCAGGCTCAAAGTCCACTGGGGGACACCAGCTAAGTTCATCGGCAGGGGGCTCCGGTGAACTTATTTGGTGGGCCGGGAAACCAGTACGAACCCCAGGGCGGCTCGTACTAGGGTGGGCCACAGGATCCCTAGCATGTGTGGCCCCTGGCTCCGCCTGGCGGCGTCTCCGCCGCCTTGGTGGCTCATCGTCATCCGATGATGATGAGGAGGATGCGGATGACAGAAGGAATGTGGGGTCATCCTCATCCTCACTGGGGCTCTCGGAGTCGGAGGCAATCTGGGCGTATGCCTCCTCGGCCGAGAACACCCGGCGGGCCATGGGTGTGTGTGCGTGTAGGTGTGCGTGTGTGGAAACCTTTATTATATGTGCGTGTGTGTGGGGGCAACGGGTGTTCGCGTACTAAAAAAAGGAAAATAAAGGGGCAAGTGTTAGGAAAAAAAAAAAAAAAAGTTCAAAGTTGCTGATCAGCGGTACAACGCTGATCAGCGGTGGGGCAGGCGATGCGCTAACAGTGGACGGACGCTAAAGTGCCGACCAGTCAGCGAACGCAGAAAAATAAAAAAAAAGTGGTGGTAAGGGGGCTAGTGGTGAGGGGGGGGGGAGGCTGGGGGAGGGCTGGTGGGGGGATGGGTGGGGGGGGGGTGGGGGGGGCTGGTGGTGGTGGGGGGCTGGTAGGGGGGGGCAAGTGGCAGGGGGGGCTCTGGGGTCTGATAGATGGATCAAAAAAGTTTTGTGTAAAAGTTCTTTTTTTTTTTTTTTTTTCCTAACTAACTTTTCCCTTCTTTCCCTTCCTAATGGTGCCTCTCCCTCACTGACCCTAACCTACCTGAGTGGCGATGGGTGCAGGAGGGTGATGGATGCCGATTAGGGGGACACAGGAGCTGGTGCTGGACGATGCTGCACGGTCAGGGTGCTGGACAGGAAGAGGAGGGGAGAGAGGAGCGCAGGAAGTTTGAATCTCGCGCCTCTCTCCCCTGCACCAATCAGCACCCTGGACAGCAGTGTTCAGCACCAGGGCCAGCACCGCCTCCTCAAATCCTCGGACTGCGATTGGTGGTGTAAAATTACGCCACCGATCGCAGTCTTTTTCCGGTTCATCGGGTCACAGCACACCCGAATGGACCGGAAACGCAGAAAACCGCAGGTCTGAATGGACCTGCGGTTTTCTGCGATCGTCTATACGGGGGGGTCAAATGACCCCCCCCTGCGTTGTTACGGGATGCCCCCGCGGCGCCGGAATCGCGAATTGAAGCCATGACGTACCGGTACGTCATGGGTCCTTAAGGATTCGGGAAACATGCCTTACCGATATGTCATGGGTCCCTAAGGGGTTAAGGGGCTTGATATGCCTGCTTTCACAAAATACAGATTGAGGACTGCGAGATACCTGCTTCCACAAAATACTGATTAAGCGGATCGATATACCTGTTTCTATCAAATATTGATTGAGGCCTGCTATATACCTGCTTGCACAAAATACTTAAGTGTTTTTATATACCTGCTTCCACAAAATAGTGATTGAGGGCTGTGATATTCCTTCTTCCACAAGATACTGATCAAGGGGTTTGATATACCTGTTTCTGCCAAATATTGATTGAGGCCTACAATATACCTGCTTCCACAAAATACTGATTAAGTGGTTCGATATACCTTTTTCCACCAAATATTGATTGAGGGGTTCGATATACCTGCTTCCACAAAATACTGATTAAGGGGTCCGATATAACCGTTTATACCAAATATTGATTGAGGTCTGCGATATACCTGCTTCCACAAAATTCATACCTGTTTCTACCAAATATTGATTGAAGTTTGCGATATGCTTGCTTCCACAAAATACTGATTAAGGGGTTTAATATACCTGTATTTACCAAACATTGATTGAGGCCTTTAATCTAACTGCTTCCACAAAATACTGATTTTGTGGTTTGATATACCTGCTTCCGCAAAATACTGATTTAGGGCTGCGAAATACCTGCTTCCACAAAATACTGATTAAGATGTTCGATATGCCTATTTCTACAAAATGTTGATTGAGGCCTACAATATACTTGCTTCCACAAAATACTGAATAAGGGGTTTGATATACCTGCCGCCACCAAATATTGATTGATGCCTGTTATATATCTGCTTCTACAAAATACTGATTAAGGGGTTCGATATTTCTGTTTCCACCAAATATTGATTGAGACCTGCATTATACCTGCTCCCACAAATACTGCTCTTCTCTAGGGACTTAGGCACAGGGTCACTTTGAAAATGACAGACAGAGGAAGAAGCAGGCCGCAGAGGTGCTAAGGGTCAGGTGCACCAGGCTGGAGCCTACATGGAAAGTTGGAGAAGTCACGTGCGATTACTTCATAGCTTTCCGCTTCTGCACCCTCCTCATCCTCTGTATCTGCACACTCCTCACTCTCTGCTTTGTTCACCCCCAAATACACCACCAACACTATAGCCTCTCCACTCCAGTCAGAGGAATTATTTTCCCATCCATTCCCAGACCTTACCGATGAGCAGCCATTCTTGACATCGGATGAGGAAGAAAAGGTAGCAATGGCCGCCACCCAGCAGTCTGACAACAGTACCCAGATGAGCACTAGAGATGTCACAAACATAAAATTTTCCGTTCACGAAGAGCGAACGCGAATTTTTGCAAATGTTCGCGAACGGGCGAACCGGGCGAACCGCCATTGACTTCAATGGGCAGGCGAATTTTAAATCCCACAGGGACTCTTTCTGCCCACAATAGTGATGGAAAAGTTGTTTCAAGGGGACTAACACCTGGACTGTGGGATGCCGGAGGGGGATCCATGGCAAAACTCCATTGGAAAATTACATAGTTGACGCAGAGTTGGATTTTAATCCATAAAGGGCATAAATCACCTAACAATCCAATTTTTTTTAAACAACGTGGTTTAAAACATCCAGTGTGTGTATACGATCAGGTATGATGTTGTATCGATCAGGAAGTGTAAGGATTACGCCCGCTTCACAGACATTGACAGACCAAAGTCCCCTTTTAATGCACCACAAATAGAGTTGAGCGAACACCTGGATGTTCGGGTTCGAGAAGTTCGGCCGAACTTCCCAGAAATGTTCGGGTTCGGGATCCGAACCCGATCCGAACTTCGCCCGAACCCGAACGCCATTGAAGTCAATGGGGACCCGAACTTTTCGGTACTAAAAAGGCTGTAAAACAGCCCAGGAAAGGGCTAGAGGGCTGCAAAAGGCAGCAACATGTAGGTAAATCCCCTGCAAACAAATGTGGATAGGGAAATGAATTAAAATAAAAATTAAATAAATAAAAATTAACCAAAATCAATTGGAGAGAGGTCCCATAGCAGAGAATCTGGCTTCACGTCACCCACCACTGGAACAGTCCATTCTCAGATATTTAGGCCCCGGCACCCAGGCAGAGGAGAGAGGTCCCGTAACAGAGAATCTGTCTTCATGTCAGCAGAGAATCAGTCTGCATGTCATAGCAGAGAATCAGGCTTCACGTCAGCCACGACTGCAACAGTCCATTGTCATAAATTTAGGCACAGCACCCAGGCAGAGGAGAGAGGTCCCTTAACAGACAATCTGGCTTCATGTCAGCAGAGAATCAGTCTTCATGTCATAGCAGAGAATCAGGCTTCACATCACCCACCACTGTAACAGTCCATTTTCATAAATTTAGGCCCAGCACCCAGGCAGAGGAGAGAGGTCCCGTAACAGAGAATCTGGCTTCATGTCAGCAGAGAATCAGTCTGCATGTCATAGCAGAGAATCAGGCTTCACGTCAGCCACCACTGCAACAGTCCATTTTCATAAATTTAGGCCAAGCACCCAGGACAGAGGAGAGAGGTGCCGTAACAGAGAATCTGGCTTCATGTCAGCAGAGAATCAGTCTGCATGTCATAGCAGAGAATCAGGCTTCACGTCAGCCACCAATGCAACAGTCCATTGTCAGATATTTAGGCCCAGCACCCAGGCAGAGGAGAGAGGTCCCGTAACAGACAATAAGGCTTCACGTCAGCCACCAGTGCAACAGTCCATTGGCATATATTTAGGCCCAGCACCCAGGCAGAGGAGAGAGGTCCCGTAACAGAGAATCTGGCTTCATGTCAGCAGAGAATTAGTCTGCATGTCATAGCAGAGAATCAGGCTTCACGTCACCCAACATTGGAACAGTTCATTGGCATATATTTAGGCCCCGGCACCCAGACAGAGGAGAGGTTCATTCAAATTTGGGTAGCCTCGCAATATAATGGTAAAATGAAAATAAAAATAGGATTGAATGAGGAAGTGCCCTGGAGTACAATAATATATGGTTAAGGGGAGGTAGTTAATGTCTAATCTGGACAAGGGACGGACAGGTCCTGTGGGATCCATGCCTGGTTCATTTTTATGAACGTCAGCTTGTCCACATTGGCTGTAGACAGGCGGCTGCGTTTGTCTGTAATGACACCCCCTGCCGTGCTGAATACACGTTCAGACAAAACGCTGGCCGCCGGGCAGGCCAGCACCTCCAAGGCATAAAAGGCTAGCTCTGGCCACGTGGACAATTTAGAGACCCAGTAGTTGAATGGGGCCGAACCATCAGTCAGTACGTGGAGGGGTGTGCACACGTACTGTTCCACCATGTTAGTGAAATGTTGCCTCCTGCTAACACGTTGCATATCAGGTGGTGGTGCAGTTAGCTGTGGCATGTTGACAAAACTTTTCCACATCTCTGCCATGCTAACCCTGCCCTCAGAGGAGCTGGCTGTGACACAGCTGCCTTGGTGACCTCTTGCTCCTCCTCTGCCTTGGCCTTGGGCTTCCACTTGTTCCCCTGTGACATTTGGGAATTCTCTCAGTAGCGCGTCTACCAACGTGCGCTTGTACTCGCGCATCTTCCTATCACGCTCCAGTGCAGGAAGTAAGGTGGGCACATTGTCTTTGTAGCGTGGATCCAGCAGGGTGGCAACCCAGTAGTCCGCACACGTTAAAATGTGGGCAACTCTGCTGTCGTTGCGCAGGCACTGCAGCATGTAGTCGCTCATGTGTGCCAGGCTGCCCAGGGGTAAGGACAAGCTGTCCTCTGTGGGAGGCGTATCGTCATCGTCCTGCCTTTCCCCCCAGCCACGCACCAGTGATGGACCCGGCTGCGTTGGGTGCCACCCCGCTGTGACCATGCTTCATCCTCATCCTCCTCCACCTCCTCCTCATCCTCGTCCTCCTCGTCCTCCAGTAGTGGGCCCTGGCTGGCCACATTTGTACCTGGCCTCTGCTGTTGCCAAAAACCTCCCTCTGAGTCACTTCGAAGAGACTGGCCTGAAAATGCTGGTTAAATGCACTTGGTGTGACAGCTTGACCAACCACACTACTGAGGGTTAAATGCACTTGGAGACGGGCGCAGCTTGCCCCTGATGTAGTATATGGCCAAAAAATGAACAGACTATTGCTGGTTAAATGCACTTGGTGTGAGAGCTTGACCAACCACACTACTGAGGGTTAAATGCACTTGGTGACGGGCGCAGCTTGCCCCTGATGTAGTATATGGCCAAAAAATAAACAGACTATTGCTGGTTAAATGCACTTGGTGTGACAGCTTCACCCTGATGTAGGCTTTAGCCAAAAAACAACCACACCATTGAGGGTTAAATGCACTTGGTGACAGGCGCAGCTTGCCCCTGATGTAGTATATGGCCAAAAAATAATTGGCAGTGATTAGAATATTTTTTCGCACTACGTGCAACTTCACATTTTAGCGGGTCTGACTACAGATTACTGATTAGTGCACTAAGTATTGTTGTGAATTTGACCTTGCTTACTTCTCATTGGCTCACAAGCAAGAAGCATAGAGGAATCATTGGTTCCTGGGAGTTTTTGTTTTTTTTCTCCCAGGCTGTGAGTTCTGTGCTGCGATTGGACAGCGCTACAGCCAGGGAGAAGGAACGCCCAGGGAGAAACAGGGCAGACTCCTCCCAATGTGAGATTGTGGAAAAGCTCTGCCTGCATAATGTTTATGTCTAGATTGTATTGAAGCTGTTATTTGGCATTCCGGGCACTAGAGGCCACTGTTTTGCAGCTACAGTCAGCACACTCTGGGATCTGCATATGCAAAGCAGATGATAACTCATGCAAGCTGCTTCTGAAAACCAGGAAGGCTGAGCTAATCTGGCATGGTGGAAGGATTGTGCTTTGAGAGACTGAACCCGATTCTATCCTGGCTTGCGGATGTCCGGCAGTGAATGGACACTCAAAGGAAGGAGAGTAGCTGTTGTTCCCTTACTGGATCCAGCCCTTTGAAAGAGAGGTTGTCCCAGAAAGACCAGTTCCAGTGTGTGGACAGAAAGCCTTATCATCAAGCAAGGTCGCACGGTTGCTTAGAGCTTGATGGCCATCCCGGGTAAGCGGCATCCTAGGACCCAGAACGGATGCAGGTCAGTGCACCCGTTTACTCCTTGCTTTATACTAGTGGCGCCTGAAGCAACAGAGGCTAAGCCTAGGCCTAAATCTAGATAGATAGTTAGGGTTATGTGATTGGCAGGTTGTACAGAACTGTTCTGTGGCGCAGTATTGACTTTTCAGGCTCTGCTGTGTCGCCATCGGCTAGGTTTGTCCTGTTCTGCGGCACAGTATTGGCTTTGCAGGTTCTGCTGTGTCCAACATCAGCTAGGCTTGTCCAGTGGGCAGGGACAGTGATTGTGGGTCCGGGGTATAGCATTTTCTGTGCATGTTTGTATTGTTGTGATTATACTTGTGTTATTACTTTTGCCAAAGTAAAGTTTCTGTTCTTGCATATTAAGCTGATGTCAGTGTCGCTTTCCTTGACTGTGACTTCTCTGTATCCTGGGGAGCCCACCCTGGTACATGGCTTTCACCAGTATAACCAATTCAGCGAAAATACCGGGGGACATAGCGGGAGAACGGAGAGGCATTTTTTTCTGCTCACAAGTTCACTTGCTGCCTTTTATATGCGACCACTTCATAGGTGACATTTTCACGCTATAATCAATGTTATTCATTTCACATTTAAAGGGGTTGTCGAACGAAAAATATTCTACAGTTTTCAAAACATCATCTAGATCTGAATACTTTTGTAATTGCATATAATTAAAAATTTAGCATAGCTACTGAGTTATTCAATAAAATACATCTGTATAGCGCTGTTCGTTTTTTTTCTTATTTCTTCATGTTGCTCACTGAGATGAACACTGAAAGCGCATGGACATGCCTCTATAGCTACAGTAGAAAATGCACTCCCCTTGAGCTGTCAGCTGTATTTAAATCTAGTAGAACAATGAATGGTAGATACACGAAAAAAAGGAACCAGTGGAGCGCCAAGTGTTAAGGAGAAAATAGGGAAAAAGTAACCATTACATGTGGCTAATAAAGGCCTACAAAACCATCCTAAGATTGTTAAGAGAGGAGGCCGTATGGTGTGAGGCCAAGTGAAATGGTGGAAATAAAAAATAAAACATTTGGAAATATAGTTAAAAACTATAAAAATGAATACAAATCAATTGCTGTAATGCTCAGTAAAATATGCACACAATCTTGTGTGTTACTTACTTCACCAGGGAGGGTGGTGCAAGATAAACTCACAACACTTGACGCCAGACCACCCCTCACCGAGGTCGCCTATAGAGTCTTGGTTCCCTTGTCATCCTATTGATCGATGACCCGATGGACTTTGAAAGTAACATAAGGTAACTTTTATTGTAATTAGCTCGACGCGTTTCGGGCAATTATAAAAACCCTTTCCTCAGCAGAAGATTGTAGTACAGATAGACAAATAGTTCTCAGCAATTTATAATAGGTCACATTAAGGAAGGTCTTCCACATGGTGGAACATTCACTCCCGGTCACGCGACCTGGAACCGGAAGTGCATACTCAATTGATCCCATTTCTATACTTGGAAATCAACAAATAAACAGCAATAATGGTTGGATATAATCAATTCTGTAAAAGTAGAGGTCGAGCCACGTTATTAGCTATGCCTGACCGCTACTTCTACAGAATTGATTATTAATTTCCACCATTTCATTTGGCCTCATACCATACGGCCTCCTCTCTTAACACTCTTAGGGTTGCTTTGTAGGCCTTTATTATGCACATGTAGTGGTTACTTTTTCCCTATTTTCTCCTTAACACTTGGCGCTCAACTGGTTCCTTTTTTTTGTGTATCTAATATTTGTTGCGGCTTGCTAGCCTCTTATATTTCTTCCTTTTCTCGGTTTTGGCATTTGGTATCCCTTGGCACCTTATTTCTTCTCACCTTCCCCTGCTATTCACCCTAAATCCCTCCCCCCTCCCTCTTTCCCCTGTCCCATCTACCCTCCCTCTGTTCCTCTCTGTCCTTCCCTCAATTTTTTTTCTTTTTTCCCTCCACCAACCCCCTACATTTACACTCCCTTTTTTCTATTTTAGAACAATAAGTGGGCATATCTCTGGATCCATGTGATGTACAGGGCTGGTTCTAGATTGCCATGTACTACATGATCTCTAATTTACAATTTTATACAGGTCCTTCTAAAAAAAAAATAGCATATTGTGATATAGTTCATTATTTTCTGTAATGTACTGATAAACATTAGACTTTCATATATTTTAGATTCATTATACACAACTGAAGTAGTTCAAGCCTTTTATTGTTTTAATATTGATGATTTTGGCATACAGCTCATGAAAACCCGAAATTCCTATCTCTAAAAATTAGCATATTTCATCCGACCAATAAAAGAAAAGTGTTTTTAATATAAAAAAGTCAACCTTCAAATAATTATGTTCAGTTATGCACTCAATACTTGGTCGGGAATCCTTTTGCAGAAATGACTGCTTCAATGCGGCGTGGCATGGAGGCAATCAGCCTGTGGCACTGCTGAGGTGTTATGGAGGCCCAGGATGCTTCAATAGCGGCCTTAAGCTCATCCAGAGTGTTGGGTCTTGCATCTCTCAACTTTCTCTTCCCAATATCCCACAGATTCTCTATGGGGTTCATGTCAGGAGAGTTGGCAGGCCAATTGAGCACAGTAATACCATGGTCAGTAAACCATTTACCAGTGGTTTTGGCACTGTGAGCAGGTGCCAGGTTGTGCTGAAAAATGAAATCTTCTTCTCCATAAAGCTTTTCAGCAGATGGAAGCATGAAGTGCTCCAAAATCTCCGGATAGCTAGCTACATTGACCCTGCCCTTGATAAAACACAGTGGACCAACACCAGCAGCTGACATGGCACTCCAGACCATCACTGACTGTGGGTACTTGACACTGGACTTCAGACATTTTGGCATTTCCCTCTCCCCAGTCTTTCTCCAGACTCTGGCACCTTGATTTCCGAATGACATGCAAAATTTGCTTTCATCCGAAAAAAGTACTTTGGACCACTGAGCAACAGTCCAGTGCTGCTTCTCTGTAGCCCAGGTCAGGCGCTTCTGCCGCTGTTTCTGGTTCAAAAGTGGCTTGACCTGGGGAATGCGGCACCTGTAGCCCATTTCCTGCACACGCCTGTACACGGTGGCTCTGGATGTTTCTACTCCAGACTCAGTCCACTGCTTCCGCAGGTCCCCCAAGGTCTGGAATCGGTCCTTCCCCACAATCTTCTTCAGGGTCCGGTCACCTCTTCTCGTTGTGCAGCGTTTTCTGCCACACTTTTTCCTTCCCACAGACTTCCCACTGAGGTGCCTTGATACAGCACTCTGGGAACAGCCTATTCGTTCAGAAATTTCTTTCTGTGTCTTACCCTCTTGCTTGAGGGTGTCAATGATGGCCTTCTGGACAGCAGTCAGGTCGGCAGTCTTACCCATGATTGCGGTTTTGAGTAATGAACCAGGCTGGGAGTTTTTAAAAGCCTCAGGAATCTTTTGCAGGTGTTTAGAGTTAATTAGTTGATTCAGATGATTAGGTTAATAGCTCGTTTAGAGAACCTTTTCATGATATGCCAATTTTTTTAGATAGGAATTTGGGGTTTTCATGAGCTGTATGCCAAAATCATCAATATTAAAACAATAAAAGGCTTGAACTACTTCAGTTGTGTGTAATGAATCTAAAATATATGAAAGTCTAATGTTTATCAGTACATTACAGAAAATAATGAACTTTATCACAATATGCAATTTTTTTTAGAAGGACCTGTATATACATCATGGGATAACCCCTTTAAAGTTATAGCTAATTGCAATATATAACTTTCTATGATACCTCACACAGCTTTTTGCTGCAGCTAGTGAATCCAAGATCCAGAACATGTATTGAAACTTCCCTACAGAAATGAGGACAAGAAATAACTTTGTACTGTACTTCTTGTAACAACAGATTGCAGAATTCTTTCTACATTTACAGCGGCTCATATGTTGTGCCTTCAAAGTAAACCAGGTACAGTA
This sequence comes from Bufo gargarizans, assembly GCF_014858855.1. Classification (NCBI taxonomy): domain Eukaryota; kingdom Metazoa; phylum Chordata; class Amphibia; order Anura; family Bufonidae; genus Bufo; species Bufo gargarizans. The sequence continues at coordinate 191,924 of NW_025334594.1, read as the reverse complement.
GGCAGCTGTTTATGAGATTTGTAAATTGTACAGTCGGGTCCATAAATATTGGAACATCAACACAATTCTGACATGTTTGGCTCTATACGCCACCACAATGGATTTGAAATGAAAAAAAAACAAAATGTGCTTTAACTGCAGACTGTCAGCTTTAATTTGAGGGTATTTACATCCAAATCAGGTGAACGGTGTAGGAATTACAACAGTTTGCATATGTGCCTCCCACTTGTTAAGGAACCGAAAGTAATGGGACATAATAATAATCATAAATCAAACTTTCACTTTTTAATACCTGGTTGCAAATCCTTTGCAGTCAATTACAGTCTGAAGTCTGAAACGCATAGACATCACCAGACGCTGGGTTTCATCCCTGGTGATGCTCTGCCAGGCCTCTCCTGCAACTGTCTTCAGTTCCTGCTTGTTCTTGGGGCATTTTCCCTTCAGTTTTGTCTTCAGCAAGTGAAATGCAGCTCAATCGGATTCAGGGCAGGTGATTGACTTGGCCATTGCATAACATTCCACTTCTTTCCCTTAAAAACTCTTTGGTTGCTTTTGCAGCATGCTTTGGGTCATTGTCCATCTGCACTGTGAAGCGCCGTCCAAGGAGTTATGAAGCATTTTGCTGAATATGAGCAGATAATATTACCTGACAGACTTCAGAATTCATCCTGCTGCTTTTGTCATCAGTCACATCATCAATAAATACAAGAGAACCAGTTGCATTGGCAGCCATACATGCCCACGCCATGACACTACCACCACCTACCTTCACTGATGAGGTGGTATGCTTAGGATCATGAGCAGTTCCTTTCCTTCTACATACTCTTCTCTTCCTATCACTCTGGTACAAGTTGATCTTGGTCTCATCTGTCCATAGGATGTTGTTCTAGAACTGTGAAGGCTTTTTTAGATGTGGTTTGGCAAACTCTAATCCTGTTTTTGAGGCTCACCAATAGTTTACATCTTGTGGTGAACCCTCTGTATTCACTCTGGTGAAGTCTTCTCTTGATTGATGACTTTGACACACATACACCTACCTCCTGGGGAGTAAATTTGATCTGGCCAACTGTTGTGAAGGGTGTTTTCTTCACCAGGGAAAGAATTCTTCAGACATCCACCTCAGTTGTTTTCCGTGGTCTTCTGAGTCTTTTGGTGTTGCTGAGCTCACCGGTGTATTCCTTCTTTTGAAGAATGTTCCAAACAGTTGTTTTGGCCACGCCTAACATTTTTGCTATCTCTCTGATGGGTTTGTCTTGTTTTTTCAGCCTAATGATGGCTTGCTCCACTGATAGTGACAGCTCTTTGAATCTCATCTTGAGAGTTGACAGCAACAGATTCCAAATGCAAATAGCACACTTGAAATGAACTCTGGACCTTTTATCTGCTCATTGTAATTGGGATAATGAGGGAATAACACACACCTGACCATGGAACAGCTGAGAAGCCAATTGTCCCAATACTTTTGATTCCTTAACAAGTGGGAGGCACATATGCAAACTGTTGTAATTCCTACACCGTTCACCTGATTTGGATGTAAATACACTCAAATTAAAGCTGACAGTTAAAGCACATCTTGTTCGTTTAATTTCAAATCTATTGTGGTTTTGTGTAGAGTCAAAAATTTTACAATTGTGTCACTGTCCCAATATTTATGGACCTGACTGTATATGTTTTATAATATAATTATGAAAATGATGCGTCATCTGATTACTGGGTTGCCAGTGTCCACCACATAACATTTTTCATGTCTTATGCCAATCAGGTATTCTACCATCTGTTTTTTTATTAACCCCTTTTGGCTGCATTAAAGTTGTCATCTATTTTTAATTTATTAACTGAACTGAATGTAGCCCATTTTTATTCCTCCTATGACTTCATAATACCCTTAGTCTATTTATTATTAATATACCACTCATTAGATACTGTAGTTTACTGTTCTCCATCTTTGCCTTAGATGAAATCTAATGACACTGACTCAAAGCTTGCAAAAGCTCCAGCAGAGAAACACTTTCTGGTGGCCACAATCATATATTCTCCAAAGACCCTGACCTCTTTTTTTAATCTCTTTCTAATGTACACATAATGAAATGACTTGACCCATGATCCGCTCTAGAAATCACAAAACTACTGAGTAAGTAATTCTAGCTGCTGGACAGCTCCTTAGCTTAGTCTTGTATACAGCGTAGATTTTTTATTTATTTTTTTAGCATATAATTTTACTATTATTTTGCTCTTTTCAGGTTCTTCCTGTTGGCTTTCTGTCTAAACCATTCTTTCCTTGTTTTGACAACTCTCTGGACCATTTTTCTCTGTAATTTTGTGCAGTTGTTTCAAAGATGCTTCACTGTATTTAAAATATAGCTATACCTGTACAGCTCAATTCTGTAGACACAACTATTCTACACATATAATTCTGACAGCATACATATCTGACCTATCAATTTATCATCATGAAATCATGAAAGCTTTCTATCAGTAGATGCTAAGTAGATGGTATAGCATTCTATGAGGGCAAATTGCATGAGAGTTATATATGGATCCAAGCATGTCTGGAAGATATATGTTTAGAATTGATCTGGCCCTGATAAATAAAGGATATTTAAATTGCATCAAACGTATGAAATTTGAGACCAGCTCTGTTTCAGATCATGTACCCCTTTTAATAGAGCTGTGCATTTTCAGGAATAGTTTTAGGCAGAGACCCCCATTCAGATTGAACCCCCATTGGCAATTAATAATTGATAATCATAAACAGATAGAAAATGAGATCACCTCCTTCTGGGATAAAAATAAATAAAATACCTCTTCATCTAAACCTCAATTTGTTTGGGACGCATTTAAAGCAGTAATGATAGGGATTTTTATTAGTACAATTGCTAATTTGAGTAAACGCTATGCCATGAAGGAGAAAGAACTAGAGGAAGCAGCCGTGGGTGGGATGGATGGATACACCAAGTTAAAATCAGAGGAAGCTAGAGAAATTATGCAGAGGACAAGCCGGGCTTTCTTCGACTTTTTTTCTGGATAAAGAGCAACAGAGGTTATTTTTTAGGGGACAAAAATATTTTTCAGAGGCCGGGCATCCTGGGAAGATGCTGGCTAGGGTAAAATATCTGCGCCTTGGATGGGACCATTATTCAGGATCAGGAGGGAATAATGGAAATATTTATAAACTATTTTTGTCATCTATATGAATCAGAGAGTGTTATCTCAGAGGATGCAATTGACTCATACTTGGATTCTATTTCCCTTCGAGGTCTCACAGCTATTAAAAAAAAAAAAACGCCTGGAGAGGGACTTATGTCTCCAAGAGCTAGATGAAGCAATTAAAACTTGCTCAGGCAATACATCTCCTGGAATGGATGGACTTCCATATGAGTTTTATCGTAAATATAGGGAGTTTATTCTTCCTTGTCTATGGGAAACTCTCTCTGATTCAATAAAGGAGGGATCCCTTCCAGAAAAAATTACAGAGGCCGTCATTACATTAGTATTAAAAAAGGGTAAAGACCCTAATGACTTGGGGTCATATAGACCAATTTCCCTTCTCAATACAGATGTTAAACTCTTTTCTAAGATTCTGGCAATGAGGTTAACTAGCGTTATGACATCAATTATACATCCAGACCAAACCGGTTTTATGCCTAGTAAAGGGACCCATTATAATTTACACCGTCTATTTACTAATTTACAGACGTTTGGAGGGGATTCACATTCTGTCTTGTCTATAGATGCTTCTAAGGCCTTCAATAGAGTTAAATTGAGGTTCCTGTGGAGAGAAAGAGAGAAAGTTTCTCTATGACTAGAGGCACTCGCCAGGGATGACCACTTTCTCCGCTTTTATTTGATATCTATATTGAGCCCTTGGCTGTTAGAGTGAGACAGGACCCTAAGATTCTGGGGTTTGGGGTACTAGGAATAGAAGACTAAATCTCTCTTTATGCAGACAATATTTTATTTTATGTTCAACGGACACAATCTACTTTGCTGAACATTATTCAAATGTCCATGGTAGACCCTTAAGTAAACTCCAGAGTTTCCACAAAAGATCAAGAAAACAGTATGCTGTCTCTGAGCGAATGCATAGTGAATTTTCCAAGTAATTTTCCAAAGATAACATTTTCTAAAGGTTTATCTGAAAATCAAATGTATTTGAATAACAAACAAATGGTGAAAGAGCAGAACAGTAAGTCCAAAGCCTCCAAAGGACAGGGCAAGTACATCCAAAAGGAAAGACTCCTCCACCTTCAATGCATCTAATGTAAAGAAGAAGCAGCGGTCCCGCAGATAATGTGAACTCAATGTGGATTTATTTCAATGTTTTATGAATAGAGCAAAGTTTTAAAAAAATTAGATTTGTCCTATTCTCCAAACTTTGACAAGAAATTTGATTTGTTACAAATTAATTAGTCACAAATTTGCTATAAGTCAGGTATATTTATATGTCACGTTGGCTGAGGGAATGTATGGAGCGGGCTGATGCTGTGAGCCGGTTTCATACGCTGTGGGTGTCAGCTGTATCATACAGCAAATATCTGTCTAAAGTGAAGGGGAATGGCGATCCCACCAAACCCCATCTTTCAACCCCTCAGATGCCACGATCACATCGATCACAGCATCTGTGATGTAATGCAGAGGGATGCAGCGCTGCACGTTCAGCTTCTGCATCGTCGGATGAGTGCACGCAAACTTTTGTCTTTTTGAAATCACCTTGGTGATCAATTACTGTTGAGAAGAGTGATGAGGAGCATCAGGAGCAATAGATGACAGGAACAACAATTTCCAGCAGAAGGAACAACGGGCTGGTGAGAGATGCAGATGTTGCTGCATCAGGCTGTAACACAAAATGAGTGGTACAGTTCTCCTACGCAGGGCCTCCTTGCTAACATTAGCACCCTGGTTGTGCCTCACGTCCTCCCACACATCCTGGATACTGACACACTAACATTCCCAGTGACTTGGTGAAAAATTCCAGCACTGGCGAGTATGGCATTTTCCCTCCACCACTGTGTGATGCCTGATTGCCATTGCTTTTATAAACCCATGCTAGTGTGTTTCTTACAGGTAGTCTCCTGAGTAGTAGATGGTTTACCTCTCCCGGGTTTGGCTGCAGATCTCCCACTGCTTCTACCTTGCTGTCTCATGGGCATGCTTTTACCCTGTTGTCTCACGGGCATGCTTCAACCCTGCTGTCTCACTGGCATGCTTCCATTATCTCCCCTGATGATGATGATGCCCCCTCTTCATCTAGCTCCCACGTGTGATTGGCTACATCATTATCTACATCTGTTTGGTCATCATTTGTGTCAGACTCACCTGACTCTTGCGCACATCTCTGACCTCTTGTAGCATGTGCTCCCACCCGACTGTCATAATTACTAGTTGCATGCCTAGAGGAGTCTGTAGTGGACCTCTCCTCCAAGTCTGTGATGGTCTGCATCTGTTGACGGCCCTCACAAAGCTCATCCTTGCTGAAAAGTGGAGCAGAGCCAACAGCTGTCATTACTTAGTTAGTAGATGGAGCAGCAAAAGCAAGAGGCAGGTTCAGGATGGGTGAGGGTATAAAGGCAGTTCCTGGGCCATGACAACTAAGCGTGGTGTCAGAGGACCCCACCGATCCCCGGCTGGGTACATCTGTTGTCACTTGAGATGATGTTGAAGAGCGAGTCAACCGTTCCAGTACAGCTGAACACAGAAGAAAAGAGGTGGATTCATCTGACTGGTAATGAAAGAAGCACAGAGTACACCGGGAACAGGGCGTGAAAGCAATATCTTCTAATACAAAAAGATAGCAGCTTTTTATTCAACATAGTGCATTAAAAACCAAGCAAGGTGTCTGCGCGTTTCGGATAATAAAATGCTGATCCTTACTCATGACATAAGAAAGCTACACAGGCTTGGATTTATATAGTGGCCAGCTGAAAATCAGGTGGTCACAATCTAATCATAGACACACCTCCATACATATAAAGCGCACAAGGTTTCAGTATTACAATAAAAACAAATTGAATACCAATATTGTATATAGAGTCAATAATGTAGGATCAAATCATGTCTCCAATTTAGACCTTTAGGAATATGTGAATCCATCCGGAAGATCCAGAAAGATTCCCTGTTGAGCAATTTTCTTCTGTAGTCGCCTCCCCAGACTGGGGAATTAACTCTTTCAAGTCCCTGAACATGCATACCTGTAAAGTTGCCTCCATGAACAGCCGCATAGTATGAACTGACTGCAGATACATTCCTCACTCTGGAGTGTGGAATGTCTGAAATGTGCCTCCAGATTCTAACCTTAAGGCTGTTTGTGGTACATCCCACATATTGAAGGTGACATAAAGAGCATGTAATACAATAAACTTCAAAGGTAGAATTACAATTAATGTACTGTTTCAGTTGAAAAGATTGCTGATTAGCTGTGGAGACAACGTGACATCCCGTCTGAACTATTTTGCAACAAGTGCATACATGATGACCACATTTGAAAGTGCCATTGTGTTTGAGCCAAGGGGGTTGATCCTGTACTACATCAGAGAAAAGGGAAGGACTCACTTTTCGTGCCAACGTGGGTGCTCGACGAGCTACACATTTGATTCCGGCCCTGGCAATGTCCACCTACTACTCATCGCAACCAATCACCGGTAGATGTCTCCTAATTATCTGACAAATACGTGAGGATTCCAAACTATAACTAGTAACAAAAATCGTGACTGACCGGTTTGTTTGTTTGTTTATGGGACTTACTCGGAGGAAAAATCAGATCAGGCCGTGATCTGCTGAGGGCAAATTGTTTAGCCGAATTCAAAGCATGGCCAGAGAAACCACGCTTGGAAAGCCGATCGGCAATTGAATCCATCTCAGTGCGACAGGCGGCATCAATAGAACAATTGCGTCTAGCACGAATTAACTCACGCTTGGGTATATTTTGGATGACATGACGCGGATGACAGGAAGTCGCAAAGAGTATGGTTTTGCCGGCTGTGTCCTTACAAAAGGTATGGGTGACTACAGCAGACCTTTCTATGAAGCCTGTTAATCGAAGATCCAAAAAAGGAATGGTGGACGCATCATCACACAAATCGAATTTTAAGTTACATGTATTTTCATTGAGGTAACTCCCAAAGAGTGTCACGGCGGCCTGATCGCCCGACCATATGAACTTCTATTGTCTGCCACATATAATGCTGTCTTGACACCTTTTTCTGGGAAGTCTTTATCACCTACTGACTCCAATTAGGATAATGGAATCAACACCTTTGACCCAATGCTGGGTATAATTACCAGATGTTGATTCAGTTACATATTTATTCCCAGAATTTTTGTACAGTCACTCGGAATTGAGAAAGCTCGTTGGAAGAACGAGTGAAACGTTTTCAAGAAATCTACAGTACGTCCAGTTGCCTTGATTTATTCTTTACAGATATATACCATGACCTGGATAAATGAGAACCTTCACAGTGGCAGAATGCCCTGTCTGATTGTTCCCTTAAATTTATGGAACTTATCATTACTTATGAAGAGGATACTGTTTCCAATTTAAGGGAGGAAATTAAAGTCATCCAGGACTCTATTACACCTCTTTCGGATCTACAGGCCTTTTCTGACAAGGACAACTAATTACAGGAAAACCTGAGTAAAATAGAGAGCAGTCTGATCTTAATCAAACATGATAAGTTCAACCGTGATTTACAGGATTACAAAAGCCATGCAGGTATATACCTGGACTGATATTAAAGCAAACACCCCGTGTTCCGTCAAGAAAAACATGAATCACAATAAAAGGAACAGAAATGCAAAGGTGGCTTTCAGTTCCACTAAGCCCGATTCATCGGATTCTGCATCTGAATGCTCAATGGCAATTCCTGCAAATAGAGGACTAGCTTCATCAAGCGATATTACTAGCAATAACGCTTCCTGTGGCGAAACCAACCTCGCCAATGGGTTTTGGAGGGGGCTGTTTAAAAGCCTCTTGCCTCAGGATTATGGCCCATAGTAACTTTTAAACCCCTGAACCTATTCCAGGGAATTTTGGATAGGTTTGTCCCCCAAATTATACTGTTTAAATTGATGTAAGTTATATGTATGGACAATGTAACCTCACAAAGTTGTAACAACTTATAATAAGTGTAACTTGTCAGCTTGGGAGGAATATGCTGGGTGTGGTTCCATTGTCCCATTGTGTGTTTAAATGGTGATGTCTGTCCTGTTGTCTCCACATGTGTATTGGTGATCTCCCCTTTGTCCTGAGAGATAATTGGATTGTCTTCGGTCGTCTCCGGGACAGAGAGGAGGAAACCATGATGCATTGTGGGGATATGTTGTATCTGTCCTGTGTCGCAGTCTCCCTTCTGGTCCTCTAGGAGGCGGGAACGATTGGTTGCTGTATTTACATTGTGTGTGTTGTGAATTACTGATTGGTTGGATTTCAAAACCCTGTGGGCAGTACTATGTTTGGTTTTTATCAATAAAAGAGGCTGTACTTGAAGTACAGTCAGACCACTGTTTGACCCTCAAGACGGAGCCTTGTCTCGTTATTGGGGGGATTCCATGTATGCTGTTGGAGACTGATTGCCAGGAGTGTAAGCTGACTGATACGCTTTTCCTGTTCGTCTGACTGACAGCTATTTGCAAGGTTCCAGTTTGGAGTGCTATTTTGTATCCAGTTCGGGAGGTTGGTGTTCTGCAGTAGCTGTGCCTGTCTCTCGGAAAGGGGCATATCTCCTAAACGGATTTTAACCCCTTGTCTGCTGAAACTGTGCCATTACATTGGTGGCAAGCAGCGGGATCGTTCCTACAGCCAGAAGGACAGCTACAGGAGACACCATTTCTGTGGATTCTACAATTTAAGGGCAACGCATGTCTCAGTACAGTGACCCTAAAAGCACCAGGATGGAACCAGCAGTGGAGTACAGATACTCTGTGGAGGAATTTGACCGTATGATGTGGTTGCGGCTGAACTTCTTCGGACCTAATCCAGCTGAGAAATACGTGAAGTTTGTGAGGAGTCTAGTGTCTAAGACCCTACTATACCGGGCAGAAGGTGACGGTCAGCTGCCACGTTGGGTGGACCTCCATCGGAAGTTACGGTTGCGGGACAGTGGGAGCCCAGTCTCCACTCCCCAGCGGCAGGCTGAGTTACAGGGGGCAGAGGTAGTTGTTCCTTCCCCCCAGCAGCAGAGTGATATGCCGGGAAGGCAGTGTGAAATGCAGGGAGAGGAGAGCAACGGCCTCCCTCCACAGCGGCAGGCTGAGTTACAGGGGGCAGAGGTAGTTGTTCCTGCCCCCCAGCAGCAGCATGATTTTTTGGGAATTGGGAGCCTAGTCTCCATTCCCCAGCGGCAGTGTGAAGTGCAGGGAGGGGAGAGCAGCGGCCTCCCTCCCCAGCGGCAGGCTGAGTTACAGGGGGCAGAGGTAGTTGTTCCTGCCCCCCAGCAGCAGAATGATTTTTTGGGAATTGGGAGCCTAGCCTCCATTCCCCAGTGGCAGTGTGAAATGCAGGGAGGGGAGAGCAGCGGCCTCCCTCCCCAGCGGCAGGCTGAGTTACAGGGGGCAGAGGTAGTTGTTCCTGCCCCCCAGCAGCAGCATGATTTTTTGGGAATTGGGAGCCGAGTCTCCATTCCCCAGCGGCAGACGGAGTTACAGGGGGCAGAGACAGTCGGTCCTGTCCCCCAGCGGCAGAGTGTCCTACAGAGAATAGAGAGCCCAGTCTCCTTTCCCCAGCAGCAGGACACTGTATTGGGAGCGGAGGCGGTCGGTCGCCCTCCCCAGCGGCTGGAAGTATGTATGGGAGAGGAGCTCGTTACCCCTCTCCCCAGCGGCAGCTTAACGCACCAGGGGGAGACAGTAAGCCCCACAACAGTGCAGATGGGACCGTGGTCTCTGCACTTACAGCACAGGGGGTAGGGACAGTCGGTCCTGCCCCCCAGCAACAGGGCTGTTTAGCCAAAGGGGAGACAGTCGGTTTCTCCCTCCAACAACCAGTCTCCAACCAGGCTTCTTCCGTGGTAACGCTGGCACCAGGGCAGAGTACCGCTGATCCCTGCCCACAAAGCAACCTCCACTCCAAGCCAGGGAGCAACTCAGAGACCGGGAGTACCAGCTACAAATATAACCTTGGTGGATTCACTGGACAGAGACAGGCTACGAAATTCAGCAGGTCCAGTATTTTGTTGTGGGTGGCCTGCCAGACTAACTCAGGTACCGACCGGCGTGAGGTCAGGTATCTGGTTAGTCTTCCCTGGGGGGGGGAGATGTGTGGCGAAACCAACCTCGCCAATGGGTTTTGGAGGGGGCTGTGTAAAAGCCTCTTGCCTCAGGATTATGGCCCATAGTAACTTTTAAACCCCTGAACCTATTCCAGGGAATTTTGGATAGGTTTGTCCCCCAAGTTATACTGTTTAAATTGATGTAAGTTATATGTATGGACAATGTAACCTCACAAAGTTGTAACAACTTATAATAAGTGTAACTTGTCAGCTTGGGAGGAATATGCTGGGTGTGGTTCCATTGTCCCATTGTCCCATTGTGTGTTTAAATGGTGATGTCTGTCCTGTTGTCTCCACATGTGTATTGGTGATCTCCCCTTTGTCCTGAGAGATAATTGGATTGTCTTCGGTCGTCTCCGGGACAGAGAGGAGGAAACCATGATGCATTGTGGGGATATGTTGTATCTGTCCTGTGTCGCAGTCTCCCTTCTGGTCCTCTAGGGGGCGGGAACGATTGGTTGCTGTATTTACATTGTGTGTGTTGTGAATTACTGATTGGTTGGATTTCAAAACCCTGTGGGCAGTACTATGTTTGGTTTTTATCAATAAAAGAGGCTGTACTTGAAGTACAGTCAGAGCACTGCTTGACCCTCAAGACGGAGCCTTGTCTCGTTATTGGGGGGATTCCCTGTATGCTGTTGGAGACTGATTGCCAGGAGTGTAAGCTGACTGAACGCTTTTCCTGTTCGTCTGCTGGCAGCTATCCGCGAGGTTCCAGTTTGGAGTGCTATTTTGTATCCAGTTAGGGAGTTTGGTGTTCTGCAGTAGCTGTGCCTGTCTCTCGGAAAGGGGCATATCGCCTGAACGGATCTTAACCCCTTGTCTGCTGAAACGGGTCCGTTACACTTCCTTTTCCAAATCTTAAAAAAATACCGTGCTGGACGCAAACATACAAAGAGGCAGACGGTATCCACCCCGAAACAAGAAAACCTGAATGCCAACACTTTCCAGGTTGTTAACCTTTCGTGTAAAATTCTCACACAATCACAAATTGATGTGTTGGCTAGAGGGCTTACTTTTTCTCCTGCGTGTCACTTCGACATATATCGCACAATCGTGGATTTGAACAGACTGGCCCGAAACTTAACCTTGAAAAAACATTTTTACAGTCTTGAAGTTCATAATAAAACATCTTCATCGACATTTTTACAATCTGTCTATTCTTCCCTCCCTCCCCTTTGTACAGCAGTTTTTTTTTTTTTCAAGAAATTGCCAATATATCTAACATGCAACAATCCCTATTTTAGATGTGAATTTATATGATGATTTTTCTCATAATTTTGTTGCTCACAATCCTGATTTCTATCCAATCTAGTCACGGTCTTCCGTGTTGTATCGTTTTCAGGATTTAATTGAGCGTGATTTGTTTCAACTTCAGGCGTCTATTCCCTCTTCCGGTCAGAACAGTTATGTTAATAATCTCCTTTATTCTGAGCATACTGCTCTGCAGGAATTAGATAAGATACCTGATGTAAGTCCCAAAATGTTAACATGTTAGCGGACTCCGATACATATCTTGAGCTTGCCCATGACCCAACATCCATGTATCAGCGGGATCTCCTCTGACTTTTGTCTCTTGGTTTACAGGGGGGATACATGGATCAGAAACAGGTTGATTTCATCCATGTTCCCCATCCTATTATGCCCATCTTTCATTCCTTACCCAAGATTCATAAGGGAGGCTTTCCCCCCCAACGTGCGTCCAACTGTGTCTGGCATTGGCTAGTTTACTGAGAAGCTATCTGCTTGGGTTGACAGTGTTCTGCAGCCTTTGGTCCAGATCATTCCTGGTTTCCTACGTGATACCACGGCTGTTCTGCAAGCCTTTCATGATTTCACCTGGAAAACGGAATGTATCTGGATCACGGCTGATGTTACTGCACTCTACACGGTAATTCCACATGATTTAGCCATAATGTCCCTAAAATGGTTTCTCAACATCTACTCAGATTTTTCTCCCAGGTTTCAGGAATATATCTGCCAGGTTGTCCTCTTTTTGTTGAAACACAATGTATTCATGTTTAATCATCGTTACTTTTTTGCAACTTACCGGTGTTTCGATGGGGGCAACATTTTCACATCTTCATCAAGCAATCCTTTTGAGGCCTCCCTGGAGTGGTACGGCCGTTATATCGACGACCTGCTGTTCATATGGTCGGGCGATCGGGTCGCCGTGCCACTCTTTGGGAGTTACCTCAATAAAAATACATGTAACTTAAAATGTGATGATGTCTCCACCATTCCTTTTTTGGATCTTTGATTAACAAGCTCCATAGAAAAGTTTGCTGTAGTCACCCATACCTTTTGTAAGGACACAGCCGGCAACACCACACTCTTTGCGACTTCCTGTCATCCGTGTCATGTCATCCAAAATATACCCAAGGGTGAGTTCACTCGTGCTAAATGCAATTGTTCTATTGATGCAGCCTGTCGCACTGAGATGGATTCAATTGCTGATCACCTTTCCATCTCTGGCCATGCTTTGAATTCCACAAAAAAATTTGCCCTCAGCAGATCACGGCCTGATATGATTTTTCCTCCGAGTAAGTCCCATAAACAAAACCCGTCAATCACGATTTGTGTTACTAGTCATAGTTTGGAATCCTCACGTATTTGTCAGATAATTAGGAAACATCTACCGGTGCTTGGTTGCGATGAGCAGAGGGCGGACATTGCCAGGGCCGGAATCAAATGTGTAGCTCATCATACACCCACGTTGGCACGAAAAGAGATTTATTCCCTTTTTTTTTCTTGATGTAGTACAGGATCAACCCCCTTGGCTCAAACACAACGGCACTTTCAAATGTGGTCATCGCCTATGCACTCAGGCTCGGACTGGCCCACAGGGGTACAGGGGAATCCCCCGGTGGGCCCCTGAGCAAGGTGGGCCCCTAGTCTCCCACCCTCTGCACAAGTGCCACATAACACATTAGATTTACTGTGCTACATACATATATTCAATGTACAGCACCTCCACCAGCTTATGTTCATATAAAAAGCTTGCTAAATTATTTATTATATTCGAATGTATGGTACAGTGGGCCCCCAAAATAAATTTTACTGGTGGGCCCTAGGTACCCCAGTCCGACACTGTATGCACTTGTTGCAAAATAGTTCAGACGGGATGTCACATTGTCTCCACAGCTAATCAACAATCTTTTTAGCTGAAACAGTACATTAATTGTAATTCTACCTTTGCAGTTTATTGTATTACATGCTCCTTATGTCACCTTCAATATGTGGGATGTATCACAAACAGCCTTAAGGTTGGAATCTGCAGGCACATTTCAGACATTCCACACTCCAGAGTGAGAAATGTGTCTGCAGTCAGTTCACACTATGCGGCTGTTCATGGAGGAGACATTACAGGTATGCATGTTCAGGGACTTGAAAGAGTTAATCCCCCAGTCCGGGGAGGCGACTACAGAAGAAAATTGCTCAACAGGAAATCTTTCTGGATCTTCCGGATGGATTCACGTATTCCTAAAGGTCTAAATTGGAGACATGATTTGATCCTACATTATTGACTCTATATACAATATTGGTATTCAATTTGTTTTTATTGTAATACTGAAACCTTGTGCACTTTATATGTATTGAGGTGTGTCTATGATTAGATTGTGACCACCTGATTTTCAGCTGGCCACTATATAAATCCAAGCCTGTGTAGCTTTCTTATGTCATGAGTAAGGATCAGCATTTTATTATCCGAAACGAGTAGACATGTACACCTTGTTTGGTTTTTAATGCACTACACCTTGTTTGGTTTTTAATGCACTATTTAGAATAAAAAGCTGCTAACTTTTTTATTGGAAGCTGGATTCCTTCCATTTTTCTTGGATATTCCAGTACAGCTGGATTGTTGGTTAAAACACGACCGCTGGATGACAGTGGTAGCTCTGGCCTGTTGCTGCGGCTGCTGCTACCATCACTCCTTCTTCTGCTGCTACTTAATTTAGCTTCTGCAACATTTTTGGACTGCCATTCCTTTGGAGGGCCCAGGAAACTGTCTGTTGGCCATAGTGTACAGTAACTGTATCAATAATGTAACGTATTAACTATGAATGTCGTAGCAGTTGAACAAGATGCGTGTGGTGATATATTAGACCACTCTTTAATACTGAGTCTGAAACAGTTTTCAGCAACACTGTCCCTAGAGCATGAGCACTTGTCATGTCTCTCCCTATGCTTAGCTTAGTGAAATGGGGGAAACCATGCGGGATGAGGCTTTTATAGTGCTATGACATCACAAAGGATGGGATCTGTGGAACTGCTGGCTGCACAGCATTATGGGTGATCTTTCATTCTCAAGCTTCTTACTTTCACTTTGTAACACATTTAGTTGACAATTTAGAATAAAAACATAATTCGTTACCACAAAGCTCAAGGAAATTCAGATCCCTGGTGAATGGAATTTTTCCTAAACTTTGGATGCTTAGATTCGATCAACATTACTTGTGAACATTGTGAATCAGACCACATTGCCTCACTTCATCTGCTTGATTACTGCATCTTCGTTCTGCTGATAATGTGTATAGATGACTTCAAGCATGTTGCAAAACAAAACAATTTCACCAGTTGGATTCTGGTAAGATTTGTTTAGGTTCCTTCTCAAGATGGCCATGGACATTAGATTAATATCTGCTGAACCTGTTGGTTTTGACAGGAATAGCCAAATATCTAATATCCTCACAATCCCCTGATGGCAGATGTTGCCAGACAAAAGGACCAGTTGTTGGATTTCAACATGCCTCATCCTTTTCTTCTCAGGTGAGGTAAGCCACTGTTTTTAATGTCTGACAGTAGCCTATTCTCCTTTCCTAATTGAGAACTCATGCATTCTGGACCAAGCGTGCATGTGTCTGGGGGGAGGATCAGGTGGAATAGCTGTCAGCTGAGAGTTATCCAAAGTATATGGAGATCTTTTGGCAGGTTCTCCCACTTATTACACAGAATTACAATATTTTTTTACTAAACATGCATAATATTGAAGACATTTTTCGTAATTGGTATGAAAGCCTAGCAGTTGATAATGACTGCATGGCTATGCCTATCACCTAACTCTCATTCTATCCTAATTCACGATGTCTTCTCTCTCCCTGCTCTTCTAAACCACTTCTTAGTCTTTCTATTCATTGTCAGTTTTATCATAATCTAATTTCTTTTTCCTGTGAATTTTTTCACAGATGAAGACACTAAAATGTAGGAGAACTGCTTTTCTTCAGGCTATTACTATGCAGAGTAATAGGCGCAGACATATTCATAGCTACAGTCTCAGGTAGCTTTGAGGAAAATTAATGTTCCCACTGAACAAAAACAGAGGTTGTGATAGTAAAGCCGAGCCGGAGATATGTGCGTGTACGTGATCTGCGTAGTGATAGAGCGCCTCACTCTCCTTCTCCCAGCTTCTACTCATTATGCTAATGAAGTGTCATCAGTTAAGCTTTTCCCGTGATTATTGAGTCTGTCAGGTAAAACAAAACTATGCAGCTCCTTGTCTACAGCGCCTATCCCTTGTTCCTGGCATCCACTGTTCTTCTTGTAACACACCATCGATTATCCATACTTTGTGCTTTTTTATGGTGACTGTCACCCTGCGACCTTGAGAAGAATGAATAAGGTATATCTATTATGAGGAAGATACAATATTCATTTGACCCTTTACTATAAGACTTATCTCTGTTTTCTGTATTTCCCGCATTGTAGCATAGTATATAGGTAAATACATGAACGCAGAATGTCCTTACATAGCATTCTGTTATATGATTTTTCCATTTAGAGACAAACAGAGAGCTACCGTCTTACACCTATGTCGCAGACTCATTTCCATTTGTGGAGGCATTATTATCCCTTCTGGCCATAAAGGGGTTACTGATTCATTGCCTGCCTCTTAGAGCATCAGTCTAAGCTGGAACACCCGCAGGATTAGATCTCTGCACAGCTGTCAATGTCAACAGAAACAGGTGTTATCTGGACCAGAAATGTGCATTCTAAGGGTATTAGTCTAAATTCTGAAGGAAATAGTCCAGTGACTAAGTATATTAAAATATATTGAATAAAATCTTATGAAGACATTAAATGAGTCCTCATCTTCTTAAAATATCTAGTGGAGATAGATAGATAGATAGATAGATAGATAGATAGACCCATAGACAGAAAGACACATATTATTCTTCAGCAGGTTACAATGTGAAAAGTACCAAACAAGTAAAATGACGAATGAATAAAAAAAAGTATAACAAGATAGATAAATGTAATCACTGTAGATACCTATGAGATTTTTTTCTCATTGAACCCCAACAGTGGCATACATTTTATAAAGTGCAATGTTGGTGTAGCAACAGCTGTTATACCAGACCAGTATTATATTCTTGTTATCCATGATGATTTAATGCCAAGAGAACTATTTCCCAAAGAAAGCTGGAATCAAATAAGGATGACAGTTGTGCAGCTACTAACCACACAGCTTTTGCACCAAGAAAATAACAAAAAGGGTATGGCTACAGATCGATTTCAGGGTTCTTGATAAAGTTTTGGAAGTCAAAATCAGGATTGGATCATAAAAGGAGTCAAAGTATAAAGGCCCGTTACTGCTTTTCCTCTCTTTTTTTTTATTCAATCCTGATTTCACTTCCAAAACTGCATCATGAAACCTAAACTTGTGGCTGCACCCTAACCACTTTTCTACTCAGAGCATTTTTTTATGAAGGGAACTCTTCCAAGAAATGTAGAATAACATGTTTTACAGTTTCCCCCCACGGAAGTCAATGAAGAAAAGTTGGGCACATTATTTTATTAAAAACCACAGGAGACTCTCAAAACAACACTTTCACTAAGCCGTGTGGGAATTCATGATTTCCCATTTACAGAAAAGACACAACTAAACACAGCCATAAAACAAAGCAATGATGAAAGCGCATAAAAAACAGATTTACTAAACCTGTCTAAAATGTAGACAATGCCAATTTAGGCAGCTTAAATAGACACTAAATTTATCAAAATGGCTCATGCTTGGCTATACTTTTGTCTTCCACCATTATACCACTTACTGTTTGTCTTACTTTTTACACAAATTGTTTTGCACATTTTTGGCACCAAATGTCACATCTTAAGCCACATCTACTTGCCCACTAAGGCACATTGCACTCTACTTTTTGGCTTATTTGTTTGGTAAGTATGTCTAAAATGATCAGATTCTGGTGTGCAATAAGCCTGAATTCAGGAGTAGCCACAAAATAAATTCAGGTTACTGTGTGTAAGAGAAAAGTTTGTGTAATAGAAATTTGCTATTTTCATCTTGCTTTGCACTACATCGTAGAATCAAGAAGTACCATCAGGCTGCTGACTTTGTTGCTTACAGAACAGTGCAGTGGTCATACTCAATTCCACTTTAGGCTTTCTTAGGCTTTGTTCACATCTGCATTGGAGACTCTGCACATGGCCTCACTCACAGATTCGGTAAGAAACAGACCTACTAGAAAGTCCTACAAAGGAAATTAATTGGACCTCTTTATAGTCAATGGGGTAAATTTGGTGCTGTTCAGTTCAACCATGTGCCAGATCTGTCACTTTTGTAAATGTCATTGTTCTGCTCCTATAATGGTGTAGAACAAAGGAAATAACCAGTGATGATGGTAAGAACTAGCAATGATGTAAACAATAACTTATCTGGGAAGCGATATCTCATGGGTTGTAGAATAGACTTCTGCACACAGATAATGGGTGGGGTCTGTCCACACGAACAATAAATAATGAGTCATACCTTCAAGCTCCTGGGCCCTAATGCAAAATTTGTATAATGTCCACCTCCTATTATATTCAATTTAATTGTATATATATATATATATATATATATATATACACACTGCATATCAATATTATAAATACAGGTGTCTTCATATGTCACCTGAGGCTTTTTGGGAACCCACTGGAACCTAAGCTTGGGTGTGACGTGTCTGTCACTACCATGGTGCAACATTGGATCCTTCAAGCTGCAATATGACAGGCTAAACTGTGGCATTGAATCTAAGATATTGTGCAAACTTCACTTTATGGGTAAGGATGGACTTTTCTACAGTGAATCCCCAAGCAACACTCACATGGTCTTAGGCTGATGGCAGTGATGTAGCAGTGGCAGAAGCCTAGTTTGAAGTCAAGCAGAGGTCTGTCATCATCTTCTCCATCTCTCCTGCCCCCTCCATATACAGTCCCACGTAAATAACATTATCCCCTCCCCAGCCGCCTTCAACATACAGTCTCATGTAAAAAACATAACCCCCTCCCCAGCCGCCTTCAACATACAGTCCCATGTAAATAACATCACCACCTCAATATTCAGTCCCATGTAAATAACATCACTTCCTCCCTCAGTTACTTTCAACATACAGTCCCATGTAATTAAAATCACCCCCTCCCCAGCCACCTCCAACATGCAGTCCCATGTAAATCACATTACCCCTCAACATTGAGTCCGATGTAAATAATATCACTCCCTCCCACAGGCGCCTTCACCATTTAGTCCCATGTAAATAACATTACCCTGCCCCAGCCACATCCAGCATGCATTTCAATGTAAATAACATCACTCCCTCAACTTTCAGTCCCATGTAAATAACATCACTCCACCCCACTGTCCCATGTAAATAACTTCATCCCTAACATACAGTCCCAGTTAAATAACTACAACTCCCAACATTGCTCTGCCTCTCACACTGAGTAATTTACCCCTTCACCTACTTCTCCTCATGTAAGAGACCTCACCACAGCTTCATCCCAGGACTTCTCTTCACTGCTGAGCTGTCCTCTCCTGCACTGGTCACATGACGGTGACATCATCGCAGGTCCTTTTCAGCTACTGCATTTAGCACTGATCACATGACCTGTGATGTCATCACAGGTCCTTCAGCTCTTGCAGGGCATTAGATTCAATTGTATTACTGTCCTGACTGAGGATGGCAATACAGTTGTATCTAGCAGGCAGACACTACATTCGGGGCCTGGGACAAAACATCAGGGGCCCAGGCCCCAATTGTTTTAACCTAGCAACGCCCCTGGGCACTGGGTAACATGGATGAGATAATAAAGTCAGTAGATCGGACAGTACTATGTCTGAGGCTAACTTTCAATGCTTGAAGTCTCTCCTGCAAAGCTTCTATGCATGAGAAACTTAATGCATCAAGCGGCTGTCAAAGCATCAGTTCTACCAGATAGATCCTGCAGTGAGAATAAACTCCAGGCAGGAGAACCCAGTAACACTGAAGGTCAAGCTAAATCCAAAATCACAGAACCATTCCATATCAGCATAACAGGAGTGTTTTCCTTCAGAAAGCATTCATAGGAAGAATGTTGACGCCACAAAACATTTCTCACCCCTTACTCACTGGTGTTGATTTAGACTACTTTCACACTCACGTTTTGGGCGGATCTGTCATGGATCTGCAAAAACTGATCCGTTACAATAATACAACTGCATGCATCCGTCATGAACGGATCCGTTTGTATTATCTGTAATATAGCCAAGACGGATCCGTCATTAACTCCATTGAAAGTCAATGGGAGACGGATCTGTTTTCTCTTGTGCCAGATTGTGTCAGAGAAAATGGATCTGTCCCCATTGACTTACATTGTGTGCCAGGACGGATCTGTTTGGCTCAGTTTCGTCAAGCGGACAGCAAAACGCTGCAAGCAGTGCTTTGGTGTCCACCTCCAGAGCGGAATGGAGACTGATCGGAGGAAAACTGATGCATTCTGAGCGGATCCTTTTCCATTCAGACTGCATTAGGGCAAGACTGATCTGTTTTGGACCGCTTGTGAGAGCTCATGATGGATCTCACAAACGGAAAGCCAAAGCGCGAGTGTGAAAGTAGCCTAAGTTGGATAACAATGAGAGCTTGGAGCACAATATGATTGTCTACTGAAATAGACTGTCTGATTCAAGAAGCCAGAGAACTCGAATGCCATATATTTTGACACGAGTTCGAATTAAACACCTTAAGAAAAGCTAAATCATCAAGACTCACATGAGGCACAAGATGACATGTACATGATTGAATAGTGCAAATATAAGGTCTTACAGTATAAGGCTATGTTCACACCTGCATCAAATATAAGGACCTGTTCTTTCTTCACATTCAGTTACATTTATTAATTTAAATTAAAGTGTCATTTTTTTCTATACTAGTAGTATCAAATTGACATGTAAGTGCTAATGTACGGTAAACTGAGTATTTCACCCATAAATATATTCTGACCATTTCCTTTGCATCAGGTATTCTCGGATATGCGCTAGAGATCATCATTATTTCAATTACTATCTGGCTGAACAGCATGACATATTCTTTTATATTTCCCCCTTCTCTTCTGCAAATATACCACTCTTATATTTATGCATCTTGCACATGAACGTTTTTTTTTTCAGTTTACGTTATGTTTTCTTGCGCTCCGTATACGGACCGTATACGGACCGTATACGGAACTATTCATTTCAATAGATCCGCAAAAAAAAGGGAAGGTACTCCGTATGCCTTCCGTTTCCATATTTCCATTTTTCCATTCCGTTCAAAGATAGAACATGTCCTATTATTGTCCGCATAACAGACAAGGATAGTACTGTTCGATCAGGGGCCAGCTGTTCCTTTCCGCAAAAAACGAAATGCACACGGACGTCATCCGTCTTTTTTTGCGGATCTGTTTTTTTCGGACCACAAAATACTGAAAAAGCCATAAGTTGAATCCAGTAATGTATTAGGTCCCCTTGGCAGTGAAAGGTAAATTGAATTACTTTCTATTTTTATCACATGGGTATTAGTACAAGTACCTTAAAAGTCATAAAAATTTGGGTCTCTGCTTGCCATTTGATTCACATAGTGATTAAATGTGCCAAATAACATAGACCCCCTCATTGGTGGTTTTAGGAAAATTTTAGGCAGGCCATATTATAAAGTGCACTTCATGGTTAATACATTTAGGTGCCCATTAGCTAATGATAATAACTGTAAATAGAAATAGCATGTCCGGGGGACTAACATTTCCTTTCAAAAATGGAGCTACAGTAAATCCTTTGATACTAGTACATTATCCAGCACAAATCACAGACACTCCAAACTGAGTTCTTGATCAGAACCCATGCAAATAAATCATAAAAAAAACCACTTTTTTTTATGCAAGAGTGAATGTCAGGTTTTGGTATCAAGGTGATCCATCATGGGTGATGCTGTTGCCCCTCCTTCCTTCCTTAATAAAGAGACTCTAGTGGATTTCCTCAGCAGTTTGCTAGCAGAATAAGGGGTGCTTCAATAGTACAGGTGTTACACAGGCTAAAGAGACCATTGTTCTCATCTCGATTTACTGGTTGCTTCACTCTGACAAAGTTGGCATACATAATAATTATACACCAGTCTCAATTTATCTTTATTTGCCTAGACGGTGCCCAAAAGTTTTAGAAGAAGGAAGAAGATTTCCCCTAAGCAGGAAGTGCAGGGCATTGTTGGTGGTGATGTTCATACATTGTATTTAGCAATTAAATTGAGCCAAAAATATACAGATGTAGCGATCCTCATCTTGATCCTTAACGCAGTAAGTAGTTTAGAGACGTGATATCAAACTCAAGTTTAGAACTTCTACCTTCGTCACAATCATTTTGAGTTGCATTACCATATCCAACAATAGACAATAGTGACTAACACCATTAAGAAGAAGATCCATAATAAAGTTCTAGAATTCCTGCCTATTGGAAAGAGATTTCCAGAACTGCATGTAAAACACAAAATAAATTTATTCTGGGCTCCTGTGAACAAAGCAGACATATCAGAGCTGGAGAGGGTCCAGAGGAGGTCAACTAAAGTAATAACTGGAATGGGGCAACTACAGTACCCTGAAAGATTATCAAAATTAGGGTTATTCACTTTAGAAAAAAGACGACTGAGAGGAGATCTAATTACTATGTAAAATTATATCAGGGGTCAGTACAGAGATCTCTCCCATCATCTGTTTATCCCCAGGACTGTGACGAGGGGACATCCTCTGCGCCTGGAGGAAAGAAGGTTTGTACACAAACATAGAAGAGGATTCTTTACGGTAAGAGCAGTGAGACTATGGAACTCTCTGCCTGAGGAGGTGGTGATGGTGAGTACAATAAAGGAATTCAAGATGGGCCTGGATGTATTTCTGGAGTGTAATAATATTACAGGCTATAGCTACTAGAGAGGGGTCATTGATCCAGGGAGTTATTCTGATTGCCTGATTGGAGTCGGGAAGGGATTTTTATCCCCTAAAGTGGGGAAAATTGTCTTCTACCTTCCTCTGGATCACCTTGCAGAATGACAGGCCGAACTGGATGGACAAATGTCTTTTTCAGCCTTATAAACTATGTTACTATGTTAAATGTATATGCAGTTGATTTTGGCTGACCTTATTAAAGTTAGTTATTTGGAAAAAAGCACAAAGCACTTGGGAAGGCCAAAAAATAGTTTCAAAATATGCATTGGAAACACAATGCAGCAGTGGGTGCACAATGCACCATGGATGTCATTGCTCTTCAGATAATTAGGGTCATAACTGCAGGACCCCCCACAATTGTGACTTGTATGATTGAAGCTTCTTTGTTAGAAACCTGCAGGAAAGATTTTTTATTATAGGGCTTTTTATGTACTGACTCCATGAGACACACAGCATGACACATGAGACTTAATAAAAGTAAATCTTATGTGCTAACCACCATATATTTATAGTTGGATTACTTATAGCTTACAATACGTTACAAAAGGGAGAAATATGGCTAGTGAATAGTGGTGATCACAAATTTTTATTGCGTATATCGGCACTTCGAGAATTCGCGAAGATGTAGAATATAGTGCTTGTGGCCAATGAGAAGGCTGCAATGTCTTTGTCTGAGCTTAGCAACGTCCCTAGAAACCAATAGGAAAGTTGCCCTTACTATATAAGAACCTCCCCGGCAGCCATTTTCTGCTGTTTTTTTGCAAATCTGAGAGACACAGCAGTGACATTGCTGTGCTCTGTGCTTTCATCTGGATTCTATTCCTTATCCAATTACATTAGTTAGTCAGCTCATATATATATATATATAATACAGATAGTTAGTCGGAGATAGTCAGTGTAGGTTAGATAGTGATAGAGTGCAGCTGATAGGTTCCAGTCCAGGGTGTTAGGTAGTGTTATAGGAATTAGGCCTCTTTCACACTTACGTTGTCCGGATCCGGAGTGTCCTCCACTTGCCGGAATTACACGCCGGATCCGGAAAAACGCGAGTGAACTGAAAGCATTTGAAGACGGATCCGTCTTCAAAATGCGTTCAGTGTTACTATGGCAGCCAGGACGCTATTAAAGTCCTGGTTGCCATAGTAGTAGTGGGGAGCGGGGGAGCGGCATACTTACAGTCCGTGCGGCTCCCGGGGCGCTCCAGAATGACGTCAGAGCGCCCCATGCGCATGGATGACGTGCCTTGTGATCACGTCATCCATGCGCGTGGGGCGCCCTAACGTCACTCTGGAGCGCCCCGGGAGCCGCACGGATGGTAAGTATGCTGCTCCCTCGCTCCCCACTACACTTTACCATGGCTGCCAGGACTTTAGCGTCCCGGCAGCCATGGTAACCATTCAGAAAAAGCTAAACGTCGGATCCGGCAATGCGCCGAAACAACGTTTAGCTTAAGGCCGGATCGGGATTAATGCCTTTCAATGGGCATTAATTCCAGATCCGGCCTTGCGGCAAGTCTTCAGGATTTTTGGCCGGAGCAAAAAGCGCAGCATGCTGCGGTATTTTCTCCGGCCAAAAAACGTTCCGGTCCGGAACTGAAGACATCCTGATGCATCCTGAACGTATTTCTCTCCATTCAGAATGCATTAGGATAAAACTGATCAGGATTCTTCCGGCATAGAGCCCCGACGACGGAACTCTATGCCGGAAGAAAAGAACGCAAGTGTGAAAGAGCCCTTACTTAGTGCACCAATCATTAATATCTACTCAGACCTTATAAAAGGTGAAGTTGCATGTATTGCGCAAAATATGTGTGCATCATCAGTGTCGATTTGTGCAATGGCAAAAATAATGACTGGGCATCACAAATTCTAGAATTTGCAAATTTATTGCGAATATTATGCGCAAAATTCGCAAAATATCGCAAAAGCGATCAATTTTCAATTGCACCATATAGTGTCAGTGAAAACGGATCTATCCCCATTGACTTACATTGTAAGTCAGGACGGATCTGTTTTGCTCTGCATCATCAGGCAGACATCGAAATCGCTGCAGGCCGTTGCAGACATCGAAACGCCAGTGTGAAAGTAGCCTAAAATGTATTGTCATCAATTACTCCTTTAATTCCTCTTTTATTTATTTTTTATTTTTTCAGATTTACCTCATTTGAAGTTTTCTCTTATCCCCCATGTTTGAATCCTTCTTCCTGATTTGTCATGTAATGTTACTTGTGTCCCATCGTGGCTTTCGACAGTGAGATGTATTCCAACATAGGAAGCCTTGTTGATAAGGAAAGGAGAGTGACTTGTGGCATATGATTACACTATGTCCTACATTACAAGGTTCCAAAGCCACAGGTAACTTACAGCAACTAATAATCAAAACTGATTTGCCACAGGTAGAATTGTAGGCTAATAACTAGAGTTGAGCAAAGTTTAGCAAAATTCGATTCAGCTCCTTTGTGACGAAGCGCATTTCTTTGCAAGTAGTGGGTACAATGACAGGGAGTGGCGATTGCTCCACTCCCCTTTATTGAAACTCTCAGATGGTATATATAAGAATGTAAAATAAAAAATAGATAAAAACTTACCTGATCTATTTGCTCACTCCATCTTGCTTGAAGGTGTGACGCAAAATCTTGTGCTGCCTGTGATGATGCCGGCGTGGTGACATCATACTTCACCGCGCACAGGATTTTGGCCGAGATTCTAAAGCAAGACGGCAGCGGACGGCCTGTCGAGAGCAAAAAGTATTATTATTATTTTTTACCCTATTTCAGGTTAAATCGAATTTATCCTGAAATTTGTATCGCTCATCTGTGTTAATAACATTTGAAAGGCGGTTTTGATAAATGGTGGTATTTTGGTAAAGTGAAGTAACAGTGATATCTGTCAGGTGGGATACCTTTATATTAGTGCCACAACCACTTTAAAGTTTAAGACAGTTACAGAAAACACCAAATTCACTGGCTGGCATGTTCCGGTAACGTTCTTAGTCTATAACAGAGGCAGCAGCAGGTATGCTCAACCTGCTCTCATCTTCTTTTCTTCTCCTTCTTGGAAACTGACGGTATATTTGAATAACTGAACTGGGGTTGCGAAACTCGAGTTCTTCCAATAAGTGGGGAGGGTGCCAGAGGTGGCACTCCCGCTTAGCATACATATACGATGTATCATGAATATCTATGGCTGAAATACCTCTTTGAACTCTCCTACGGGTAACAAAGAAGCAGCAGGATCAGCATTTCATGCCTTACAGATCAGTAGAAAGATACACTGCTGCCATACTAAACTATAAGTTGATATTCCATTTCCGGGGAAACATGAAATTTACCACTACAAATGTCATTATTATTTCATTTACAATCTAATTCTCTGGTAAAACACAAGATCAAACATTGCAAGAAGCCACCTCTGACCAATTTGAAATTGTACCCATGTACTTTTGATCTTTTCAGCAAAAAACTTGTTAACTTGAAGTTAGTCAGGGTTTCTGCAATCAGTGACATATACGCTGCGGGCATTCAGGCTCTGCAATCTCCTGATGTAATACATTAACACACTCTTTACAAGAAAAACAAGACGATTTCTAATTACGCTTATGATCCACCCTGCAGACAGCACACAAATGTCTTCAGAAGAAAATGAATACACAGATGTCAAGATCCGGCAAACTAAGATAGGTGATTAATTATAAGCCATAAAGATATTTTAATGCAGCCCTGATTACAAGGAATTAAACAAATGGCTTTGTCCCTACATTTCCTACAAGAATATACTTTAAGCCATTACATTGTTTTTCTTTCCCCACATTTGAGCTTTTAGTGTCCAGCTCTATGCAGGGTAATCTCGTTGTAGCATGCTGCATTGAAGGCTTTTCTGTAAGTTCCATCACTATCGTTCTGTAGATAATGGCAGTACATTAGTCGTCTAATAACTTCTTTTTTCTCCATGTCTTCTTTTTCTCCCAAGCCAGCGATGCATTGTTTTGGTGGCCTCTGTGTGACTGGATTTGGTACAATGCTGCACACAGAGACACTAATTAATATTTGTGTTTCATTTTGCTTCTTCATTATCTTCACAAGAGAGCCGTATTTTCTATTGGAAGATCAGATGATGGGTCAAAGCATCACCCATCAAGTTGATCCTGGAGAACACTAGGGTTCCTTTATCAGACAATTGCATTACTGCCACTCGGTCTTTTATTTTATTCCATCTCCATTCCTCCACATCTGTGTGATGTAAATTGGCTTTCATGTTTTCTTGTAAAATGTGTCTAGCTTTTGGGCTAATACAAACGTAAAGAGTTATATTATGGCAGAGTACCGTGCACTTCTTTGACTATGAGTAAACTGCAAGCATGGTTATTGATCAGCAATGATGAGAGTGATAACTCAAAGACGGCTTTAGAGAACACCATCTGTCTATTGATTAATAAACAGATAGGAGAAAGGCAAAATAATAAATCTTCCATATATGCAATGGGGTCATGACTTTATATTCCATCTCTTAGGTACAAGATTTTTAATTGGATTTCTATGCCAACGTGATTTACATGTGTGTGGAAGCCAAATTTAGAGTTAGAAATCCAGAAAGCCCAAACATATGTTATATGAATGATGGATGTTTACAGACAATATGTTAGAAACACAATATACTACTGTGGTGTATAGGGCATATTGTTGGAGAGACAAAGAAACCATCTAATAGTAGACAGATTACAAAAGGAACATGTTCTGGAGCTCAATGGCCACATATGGCTTGAGAGTTTCCTGGTGTGGTTATGTTAGACACAAAGGCAGACAGCACATAACCACTGGATGTGTATCTGCATGATGAGAGTAGTAATATCCTGGTGGACAGACAAGCAGAAGAGACAACATATCTAACTCTAACAAATGTTCAAGGACATGCATTTCAAATAATTGACACAGTTGTTTCACCCCCAAGAGCAGTTGTCTCCAAAGTCCTAGGGACAGAATTTTTACATTGTGTATTACAAGTTACTACCGATCCATTGCTCAGCCATTTTAATCATTAAATGCTCCCATAGGTAGATGTAGGTCCTATATCAAGGATACTGCAGATGAACACTTTAGTATCCCAAGCAGTTCTTTAACATGAAACATGTTATATAATGCGTAAAGTAAAACATAATAATAAACTAAAATAATAAAACAAGGACAATTATGTAATTTAAATAATTGAATATTGCTTGTAATTAGAGATGAACGAAGTTTTGACGAATTAGGTTCAACATTTTAGCTGAAGTTTGACAACAAATTCAATTCATTACGAATGACTTTGTCCTGAATCGCTAGGAATCAGATACACCCAGGTCAATCTGCTTAAGAGTCAGTGTAACCGGCAGTGTTTTTCTAGGAAAAAACAGAACAGGTGCACCAAAGGATAATAACGTCAGGCAGGTAATACGTTGATGACTCCGAAATGGAGGCTTACCTTGTCAGGTTGTGCAAATGATAGGCACAACGCTAATGTAGGCTTAGTCAGGGGTAGTAAGACCCAAAGGTCGGATGGTCATGCAGCCAGGGGTATGAATGCTTCCACTTTGGGATGCCTGGAGTCCCCGAGGAGGTAAATGATTCCAAAGGATAAAGAGATGATCACACAGTGCAAAAGACCAGCCTTTGACTTTTTTATTGTTATAGCAGGTGGCACAACACGTTTCGGGGTAAAAGAACCCCTTCATCAGGTACAGACTGCTTATAGTTAAAAGAACACTATACACACATGTTTAAATATACAAAAATACCACCAAAACACACAAAATGGAGTGCAGGGGGAGGTGCTAACAATGCCCATATGTCACTTTAATATACAAGAAACAGAACACATTACAAAGTACACTACGTGCAGAATTATTAGGCAAATGAGTATTTTGACCACATCATCCTCTTTATGCATGTTGTCTTACTCCAAGCTGTGTAGGCTCGAAAGCCTACTACCAATTAAGCATATTAGGTGATGTGCATCTCTGTAATGAGAAGGGGTGTGGTCTAATGACATCAACACCCTATATCAGGTGTGCATAATTATTAGGCAACTTCCTTTCCTTTGGCAAAATGGGTCAAAGAAGGACTTGACAGGCTCAGAAAAGTCAAAAATAGTGAGATATCTTTGCAGAGGGATGCAGCACTCTTAAAATTGCAAAGCTTCTGAAGCGTGATCATCGAACAATCAAGCGTTTCATTCAAAATAGTCAACAGGGTCGCAAGAAGCGTGTGGAAAAACCAAGGCGCAAAATAACTGCCCATGAACTGAGAAAAGTCAAGAGTGCAGCTGCCAAGATGCCACTTGCCACCAGTTTGGCCATATTTTTCCAAGCTGCAACATCACTGGAGTGCCCAAAAGCACAAGGTGTGCAATACTCAGAGACATGGCCAAGGTAAGAAAGGCTGAAAGACGACCACCACTGAACAAGACACACAAGCTGAAACGTCAAGACTGGGCCAAGAAATATCTCAAGACTGATTTTTCTAAGGTTTTATGGACTGATGAAATGAGAGTGAGTCTTGATGGGCCAGATAGCTGGATTGGTAAAGGGCAGAGAGCTCCAGTCCGACTCAGACGCCAGCAAGGTGGAGGTGGAGTACTGGTTTGTGCTGGTATCATCAAAGATGAGCTTGTGGGGCCTTTTTGGGTTGAGGATGGAGTCAAGCTCAACTCCCAGTCCTACTGCCAGTTTCTGGAAGACACCTTTTTCAAGCAGTGGTACAGGAAGAAGTCTGCATCCTTCAAGAAAAACATGATTTTCATGCAGGACAATGCTCCATCACACGCGTCCAAATACTCCACAACGTGGCTGGCAAGAAAGGGTATAAAAGAAGAAAATCTAATGACATGGCCTCCTTGTTCACTTGATCCGAACCCCATTGAGAACCTGTGGTCCATCATCAAATGTGAGATTTACAAGGAGGGAAAACAGTACACCTCTCTGAACAGTGTCTGGGAGGCTGTGGTTGCTGCTGCACGCAATGTTGATGGTGAACAGATCAAAACACTGACAGAATCCATGGATGGCAGGCTTTTGAGTGTCCTTGCAAAGAAAGGTGGCTATATTGGTCACTGATTTGTTTTTGTTTTGTTTTTGAATGTTAGAAATGTATATTTGTGAATGTTGAGATGTTATATTGGTTTCACTGGTAAAAATAAATAATTGAAATGGGTATATATTTGTTTTTTTGTTAAGTTGCCTAATAATTATGCACAGTAATAGTCACCTGCACACACAGATATCCCCCTAAAATAGCTAAAACTAAAAACAAACTAAAAACTACTTCCAAAAATATTCAGCTTTGATATTAATGAGTTTTTTGGGTTCATTGAGAACATGGTTGTTGTTCAATAATAAAATTAATCCTCAAAAATACAACTTGCCTAATAATTCTGCACTCCCTGTATGTTTATGTTGAGTAATCATATGAGATATGAGTGAAGCTTTAAATATAAATGAAATATATAGGGATTGGAGCAAAGGTCGGCTGGGGGAAGGGTGCTGAGAACATCGCTGTACATATTGCGATCACGTGACCTAGAGCGGCGGTCAGGTAATTGCATGTTACCCCAGTGACTGGATGCCGCAAGGCCGGCCCATTTAGAATGTATGGGCAGAAGGGAGGGAGCGTTGCGCGCTCAGTGATCTGGCAACGGGATGCCAAGAGAGTAGTACGGGTGGAAAAGGAGACAGCGGAATAACTAACACACGGGGGATGCAGCGATCCCGGGTGTTGTGAGTGGACGAGAACAAGGTCTGGATTATGTTAGGTGGGGATGGGGGATATGATAAATGAGGGATAAAACAATTTAATGGGGTGAAGTGTGATATGATGATAACTGTGAAGAAATAATGAATAAATGTAAAAAAAAAAAGAAATATATATAAATTGAAGGTGATGAAAGTAAAAATTCTGGGATAAATTGAGGGGGGGGGGACAAAATCAATGGACAGAAAAATGGTAGACATGAAAAGAAAAAAAATGAATGGATGATTAAATAAATAATTGATTATAAAATAAATAATTGGGTCGCAAATTCCATGAAACAAATATAAACAAATTGATAAAAGGTCAAAATAGAATAGTCAGACTAAAATCAAGGTAAAATTGATAGTAATAGAATCTAAATTGATTCGAGTTAATTGATCATATTACGCTACCCGAGAGTGTGAGGGTATATATACGTGAGTACTAGTACCCAGGAGATTGTATGATGTGCCGTATGGATTAAAGTTAAAGGAGATCGGTATGGATGTGAAAGCCAAATGAATATATCTTAGAGACAGCCTAAAGGTTGCTGATTGGGTTACGTGGATAGGTGAAGGTCCTAGTTGGTGTCCTAACTCAGGGTTATTGGTGGGTGCCCAGGGAATCAGGGCATAAGTCTAAAGGTTAATCTCAAAAGCCTCATTTAAGCCACGTGGGTTCAAACTGTTTAACTTATAGATTCCAAAACATTTCGTGTTTCAGCAATATTTTGATGATATTGTAACCATCGGGTTTGATCATCTCAATTGGGATGATGGTAAACCCCAAAAAGAGCCCTGGTGGTAATCCGTAGCGTGTCTTGAAACACTATGTTGTAAGAATTTATTTTTGACTTGGATCTATGCTTATTGAATCTGTTCCGGAGAGTCTGAATTGTTTTTCATATATATTGGAGGCCACATGGGCACTTGAGCAAATAGATTATATTTGTGGAGCCACAATTCAGATGTTCTTTGATAGGAAAGGTTTCACCATTAGGACTATACATTTGCAGCAGAAGCACTTTGGCTGATTACATTTGGAGCTCCCTGCTGGTATGGTGTCACTTGGGTGTGTGCCTTGACCTAAAGGATGTTTGAGTTTACTGGGTTCCAGACTGCACTCCTGGCATCCTGTTGCCAGGGAGCTGAGCACGATGCTCCCTCTTTTCCACCCATACATTCTAAATGGGCCAGCCCTGCAGCATCCAGTCACTGGGGTAACATGCGACCACGTGACCACCGCTCTAGGTCACATGATCGCAATATGTACAGCGATGTTCTCAGCACCCTTCCCCCAGCCGACCTTTGCTCCAATCCCTATATATTTCATTTATATTTACAGCTTCACTCCCTTCCCCCCATATCTCATATGACTGCTCATCATAAACATACTTTTTAATGTGTTCTGTTTCTTGTATATTAAAGTGACATGTGGGCACTGTTAGCACCTCCCCTGCACTCAATTTTGTGTGTTTTGGTGGTATTTTTGTATATTTAAACATGTGTATAGTGTTCTTTTAACTATAAGCAGTCTGTACCTGATGAAGGGGTTCTTTTACCCCGAAATGCATTGTACCACCTGCTGTAACAATAAAAAATGTTCCTTTTCAACAACAAAGGCTGGTCTTTTGCGCCGTGGGATCATCTCTTTATCCGTTGGAATCTGCTTAAGAGTAACAATGACCTGTAAAACTGACGGCACAGTAACTCTACAGCTAACAGAATGGATTACCTATGACTCTTGGTGCACTGCACTCTCCCTCTCCAATATTGTCATACACCAGGGATCATCACCTTCTGGCACTCCAGCTGTTCTGAAACTACAACTCACAGAATCCTCCTTTTAATTGTATGGGAGTGACAAGAGCAGCCAAGAAAGTGTGCATAATGGGAGTTATAATTTTGCAGCAGCTGGAGTGCCAAAAGTTGCTGATCCCTGTCCTACACTCTCTGTGAAAAGTTTGCAGCAACACTGTAGATTATAGAATGGAGACAGGATCATAGACGTCTATTGAACCCATCTCCTGCAGTGAAGAGAGAAGAGGGAGCGCATGATACATGTGTGTGAGCGCTTCCCTCCCCTTATTGTAGCATTGGGGTCTCAGCACAGTTTTTTTTTATTCTAAATTGCATACTCACAGACTATCACCCTTTAAACATAGCCTTTAATAGTATTAAGTTAAAAATAACCCAAAATAGTGAAAAATAAAGAATAATGAAAAAAAGAAAAAATACCGAAAAAATACCAAATGGCAATTTGGGGCATTAGTTAGGCACGGGGATAGGCAAGTAAGTAATTGGGATGCTATCCCTAAATCTTGCCCTATACTGGATGCCCATCCTACAAAGCGAAATGGCAGCCATGATGGGGGCGATCCCGCATCAGGAACCTCCTAAGCGCCCTGGGATGGCCCTGATAGGGGGATGAGTCGCCAACTATTATAGGCTGGCTCCATATCTTCATGAGCTACTATAAATGCCAAAAATAATAAAGGATGTATACACTAAAAGGGGTATTCCCATGTTATTAATCATCTTTCATTAAATTATTTATCCCCATTTAAGTTTTTTCTAAATATATTTTATTTAAAAAAACTACTATTTTTTTTAAAATTGAACTGACAAAGTTCATTGTTTATCTTTGCTGCCCATAATTATGGCCACTGCTCACCAGCCACATCCGTGGGCCGCGCTTGCACATTGTTATCTCTTACAAGGCAACCGCACGTCGGCCGGCCGCGCATGAGCGGATCCATATTGTTTTGAGCCGCATCTAAAAGAGCCGTGCATGCCCGGCTCTAACGCAGCATAGAAGAATATAGTTCTGCGCATGCGCGGCCACCTGAGACGAGTCCGGACAGCGTCGGAGAGGAGGACCGGGAGACAACTTCATAAGCGGTGGGTAACTATTATTTTGACATGCACCACCAATTCCACCAACAATTGTGGGCTAATGGGGGGGCTATTTGAGGCACTTGGGGGGCTATTTGATGCATATGGGGGTTTATGGAGGCACTCAGGGGGCTATTTGAGGCACTTAGGGGGTTATGGAAGCATATGGGGGCTGATGGAGGCATATGGGGGCTTATGGAGGCACTTGGGGGGCTATTTGAGGTACTTGGGGGGCTATTTGAGGCACTTGGGGACTTATGGAGGCATATGGGGGCTTATGGAGGCATATGGTAGGGACTGATGGTTGTAGCAGAGCTGAATATGCTGCTGTTCAGCCATAGTTCTAGTGGGGAAGGGAATAGAAAGATGTAGCAGATCTGTATATGTGGCGGGTCAGCATCAATGCTGGGGGAAGAGAGAAACTGATGTAGCAGAGCTGAATACGCTGCTGTTCAGACACAGTTCTAATCGGGAGAGAATAGACAGATGTAGCAGAGCTGTATATGTGGCGGGTCAGTATCAATGCTGATGGAAGAAAGAAACTGATGTAGCAGAGCTGAATATGCGGCTGTTCTGACACAGTGCTGGTTGAAGAGATAAACAGACAGATGTAGCAGAGCTGTATATGAAGCTTTCCAGACACAGTGCTAGTGGGGGAGTAGAATAAAGATGTAGTAGGGCTGTATAGGAAGCCATTCAGGCAAAGTGATGTTAGGGGACTGGAGAAGACACATGTAGCTGAGCTGCATATGCATCTATAAAGATACATAGTGTAAGGTTTATACACAACTGGAGTACAGCTGTAATGGAAACAAATCTGCATCAGTGGGGGTTGGTCAAGCTTTTGAGCTAATGTATAATATGGAATTATAGTTTTTGATACACAGAATGGGTTTGTAAAAGATCAGACTCAAATTTTATCTTGTCTTGTGTTACTGTACACTGAGCTCATTTCACATGGCTCTCTGAGTGACCATTCCCCTCACATACACTGCAGGCTGCCAGACTGATGAGTCATACTCTTCACATGGACTAGCACACAGGACTCAGCTCTCAGTGTGATGTCATAAGGAGGCGTGGCCAGCCTTCACTCTAGCTGCCTAAGCCCGCCCTTAGCTGCAGAAAACCAGGAAGTGAACAGCTAGCTGGCAGCAATTGAGACTGAAGTAGCAAGATGGGAATACCCCTTTAAGTCTATAAAAACAGGTGATGTATCACAGATGCAGTTTATTAACTTTATTGAGAACAGCAGCAAAAGCAAAAATGACACAATAGTATGATATATACTCATTGGATGCCTCCTAAGATAAATGTCCTAGTTCCAACGCGTTTCGCCCAGCTCAATTTGAAGGCTCATCAGGGGACATAAAAAGCATAATGGACATGAAATAAGGCAAAAGATGTATCACAATAGACAGAACCACTTCAATGTTAGAGTTGAAAAATGTATCACATAATAAATAGAATATAGTTAGATGGCCACCATCTCCCCCTGCTAGTAACAGATGGAAAAAACATGAAATAGTTGGCACTACAATAGTGCGATAGTACTTGCATGCCCCTAAGGTAGATGGACCCAAACCAATTGTCAGTGGTGACATCAGGAGGAGAAGAGATGTAGCATCCGCGATAATGTGGCGGATCGATGCGAGTGGGACACGACATTTTATAATTACCGCCGGAGAAGTGGCGGGTCACGTGTCCGGCGCTATCACAAGATCATGATCTAGATCATATGATCGGTATGACGCGTCATGGACAAAGCACGTGAACAAGTGACGTGTGGCCAAGACACCTACAGCTAATCACCAATAACAGAGGGCTCAGAAGTGAACCGTGATCACATGACAACTAAGGAAGTAGATCACGTGAGCGACAACCCGGCTTCTGAGCTATATTTGGAAATGAAAGTGGGGCAAGGTAACCAAAAGCATGCTTATAAACAAATAAGGAGGGGGGGGGGGAGAAGGGGGCCAAATAAGAAAAAAATAAACAACATATAGAAACTGATGACTATAAAGGCACAATAAGAAATTAAGAAAAACAAAGGGTTATTAAATATAAATGGGGGCCACCTCTATCTAGAAAAGAAGGGTTATTATATATAAATGGGGGCCACCTCTATCTAGAAAAGAAAAAGGAGATGGCTACAGGCTCCAATCAATATAGATATAATACAGATGTAAGATGCCAAAGATAGATGGCGGCCCTATACAAGGGTAACAGGCTGGTATATTATAAAAAGCACAAATAATCTATGTTTTCATTAAGTCCATGGGGTATTGCTATATTAAGAGTGTAGATCCATCTTGACTTTTGTCTCAGGATTTTATCAAAGTCACCCCCCTGATAAAGGGTTTGATGGTTTCTATTATAGAGAACTGTATTGATTTAATATCACCAGTATGTTATAACAAAATGTGTCTTGCCAAGTGGTTTGTCACGTTTATTACGTATGTCACCAAGATGTTCAAGAATCCTTTTTTTCTTTTTTTGAATACTCTGCATGTTTTCCCTATATTTCGATCTGCAAATACATTGGGCAAGATACACGACACCAACGGTTTTGCAATTGGCATATGCACGAGCTTTCTAGACCTTAGTTTCAGAACTGTTAACAAAAGTTTCACTTACCGCAGTAAATGAGCATGCTTTACATTTGCCACATCTAGATGTTCCTGATTTTCTATTAGATAACCATGTACTTGTATCAGGGACATCAAGATCATTTCTCATGTGAACTATCACAGATACTACGGGAGGCCCTTGAGGGCAAATTGATTGACTGTAAAGAATATGAATATCTTGCACCATCTTTCCCTAAAATAGCTCACTTTTATGGTCTCCCAAAAATACACACGGATACCAACCCCCTCAGGGGATGACCGATAGTATCTGGGATATATAGTCTGACTCAGCATGCTGGTGTGTATATTGATCAAATACTTTGCCTGTTTGTTGTAGCTTTACCATCCTATTTGTGTGACACGACTGACCTGCTTAAACGTTTTGAAGGTATATTATTCTAATACTTGGTTGGCCTCAATTGATGTAGAGGCATTATACACGTCTATTCCCCACAATAAAGGGTTGGCAGCAGTGAAATATTTTTTGGACTCTAGATCCAATGACCTTCATGACCATAACAACTTTGTGATTCAGTTACTTAATTTCATACTCACCCACAATTATTTCGTATTTGATGGCCATTTCTATCACCAGCTCAGGGGCACCGCAATGGGTATCCCATGTGCACCAACTTATGCTATTCTGCTCCTGGGCTGGTGGGAGGATACTGTTGTCTTTTCTGACTCCCGATCCCATTGGACGAAATATATCAATATGTGGTCTAGATATATAGATGACATTTTACTTCTGTGGTCAGGGACTGAGGAGGAATTTGGATTGTTTATGGGTGAACTGAACACAAATAACATAGGTCTATATTTCACATCTGAACTTCAACATGATACAATAACATTTTTGTATATATTAATCCAAAGGAGTGAAAATAACTATTATGACAACCCTATTTCAGAAAAAAAGACATCAACTAATAGTCTCCCAAGATGAGACAACTTTCATCCTAGATTCGCTCAAGAAAGGTATACCGAAGGGGCAGTTTGTGAGGATTCGTAGAAACTGCTCCGACTAAGGGGACCTTACATAGGAGGCATCTAAGCTTTTCCATCACTTTGAACAGAAGGGCTACCCCAATTCCTGCCTCTATGAGGCTTTGAACAATGCTAACTCTATTGATCGATCCTCTTTACTCCAGGATAAAAACAAAAAGGAATCACAAGAGGTGATCAGAATTATTTGTACATATGATACTGAATCTCAACTAATCCATGAAATTCTGAAACAATATTGGTCACTCATCAAGATGGATCCTGATCTGGAGAATGTCCTCCCTAATAATCCAGCTATCAGCATTTAGATGAGGATGCAACATAGGGGATACCCTTATACATAGCCATCTTGATCTCCCTGATACAAGTACATGGTTGTCTAATAGAAAATCAGGAACATCTAGATGTGGCAAATGTAAAGCATGCTCATTTATTGCGGTTGGTGACACTTTTGTTAACAGTTCTGAAACTAAGGTCTATAAAGCTTGTGCATTTTCCAATTGCAATACCGTTGGTGTCGTGTATCTTGCCCAATGTATTTGCAGATCCAAATAAATGGGGAAAAGGTGCAGAATATATACTTTAAAAAAAAAAGAATTCTTGAACATCTTGGTGACAAACATAATAAACGTGACAAACCACTTGCAAGACACATTTTGTTAGTTTGTTATAACATACTGGTGATATTAAATCAATACAGTTCTCTATGTTTGAAACCATCAAACCCTCTATCTATCGGGGGGGGGGGGGGGGGGGTGACTTTGATAAAATCCTGAGACAAAAGGAGTCCAGATGGACATACCCCATGGACTTAATGAAAACATAGATTTTTCGTGCTTTTTATAATATACAGCCTGTTACCCTTGTATAGGGCCACCATCTATCTTTGGCATCTTACATCTGTATTATACAGTATATTGATTGGAGTCTGTAGCCGTCTCCTTTTTCTTTTTATAGATAGAGGTGGCCCCATGTATATTTAATAAGCCTTTGTTTTTCTTAATTTCTTATTGTGCAGTCCAACCTTTGTTGTCATGAGTTTCTATCTGTTGTTTCTTTTTTTCTTATTTGGCCCCTCTCTCCCTCCCCTCCTTCTTTGTTTACAAGCATGCTTTTTATTACCTTTCCCCACATTCATTTCCAAATATAAACTATAAAATGGCGCATCTGACTCACATCCATCCGCCACACTATCGCGGATGCTACATCTCTTCTGGCCTTCTCGTGATGTCACCACTGACAATTAGTTTGGATCCATCTAAACCTATCCTATCTTCACCTTAGTACTATCGCACTATTTCATGTTTTTTCCATCTTTTACTAACAGAGGCAGTTGGTGGCCACTTGATTGTTTCTAGATATATTCTATTTATTATGTGATTAATTTTTCAACTCTAAAATTGAAGTGGTTCCATCTATTGTGAAACATCTTTTGCCTTATTTCATGTCCATTATGCTTTTTATGTCCCCTGATGAGCCCTCACATTGTGCTGGTCGTTGGGACTAGGACATTTATCTTAGTAAGCATCCTATGAGTATATATCATACTATTGTGTCATTTTAGCTTTTGATGCTGTTCTGAATAGAGTTGATAAACTGCATCTGTGATAAATCACCAGTTTTTATAGACTTAAGTGTTTTATTATTTTGGCATTTATGGTAGCTCATGGAAATATGTTGTTAGCAGCCAGCCTATAATAGTTGGCGACTGATCCCCCTATCAGGGCCATCCCAGGGCGCTCAGGAGGTGGCAGCCATTCCACTTTGTAGGCAGGGCATCCAGTTTAGGGCAATATTTAGGGATAGCATCTCAATTCCTTACTTTCCTATCCCCGTGCCTAACTATTGCTCCAAATTGACATTTGGTATTTTTTTAGTATTTTTTCTTTTTTCATTATTCTTTATTTTTCAATATTTTGGGTTATTTTTAAATTAATACTATTAACCCCTTATGGACCCTGACATTTTTCACCTTAAGGACCAGGCCATTTTTAGCAAATCTGAAATGTGTCACTTTATGTGGTAATAACTAAAATGCTTTTACATATCCAGGCCATTCTGAGATGGTTTTCTCGTCACATATTGTACTTCAAGACAATGGTAAGATGGAGTAAAAAAAAAACATTTTTATTTATAAAAAAATACCAAATTTCGATTTCCCTACTTTTATAATAGATAATAATACCGTAAAAAATAGTAATTACTTTACATTCCCCATATGTCTACTTCATGTTTGAATCATTTTGAAAATTACATTTTATTTTTTGGGGACGTTAGAAGGCTTAGAAGTTTAGAAGCAAATCTTAAAATTTTTAAGAACATTTCCAAACTCCAATTTTTTCATGACCAGTTCAGTTATAAAGTCACTTTCTGAGGCTTACATATTAGAAACCACCCATAAATCACCCCATTTTAGAAACTACAGCCCTTAAGCTATTCAAAATGATTTTACAAACTTTGTTAACCCTTTTGGTGCCCCACGAGAATTAAATAAAAAAGAGAATGAAATTTCTAAATTTCTAATTTTTTAGCAGATTTTACATTTTAATCTATTTTTTCTTCAACACATTAAAGGTTAACAGCCAAACAAAACTCAAAATCTAAATGTAGAATAGTCCGAGCACTCACATACGGGCATATGGAACGAAAATTGTTAATAAAACATTTAATAAACATCTAAATGCAATACAATAAAAACATCAGAATGCAAATAAAACTGAAAATAAAGATGGAAATATAAATATCCGGATAATAAGACTCAAGTTGGGGGGGGGGGGGGCTTAGTTGGAGATAAACTCTATATAAAGTGCTTGTGCTTGAAAGCTTATTTCTTAAAGGAGTAAAACGTCCTGAAGACGATGGATAGAGTCAATATGACTTCAAACAGGCTGATGCATATAGAACAAATAGATTGTGATAAAACTTGCCAGTCAAGGGGACCCACAAAAATAGTTAAATCCAAACAGAGTTTAGCAAATGTGGTGTGATAATGATAACCGAGGCGTCCCACGGCTGTGCGAGACCAACACCATTTGTTACTTGTCCCGAAGTCTTCAGATGGAAATACCATCCTCCTAGTAAGCAAGTAGTTCATCCTGCTGTTACGGGCCCAAACAAAAGCCACACCAAACAAAGGTAGATAGCGCTGGCTTGTCGCGTTATGTGTCGACAGGAATTGCTGGCTGGTGACGTATCACTTGATCACGGTGAACCTGATATCCTCAACCGAGTATGAAGGAAATTAATCCAATAAATAGCAGAAAGTTCTGATTTATCCAGGGAATCTTCAAACTGACATGTCAGGATGGGTCTTCATAAAACCAAACGTGTTTCGGGGTATACAATTGCCCCCTTTCTCAGATGGTGATCCCAAATGGTGCGCTTTCCCTTTTTATATAGCCAATATCAGTCAAACCTAAAATGTGGATACAGCCTGGAATGGAATACACTAGAATAGAGTACTAAAATGAAGTAAAAAATAAAATAAACAACAATAACAGTTAAAGGTAAGTGCATACACATTAAAAAACACAGCAGTTATGATGAAACAGTCAAAAGAGACCAAAAAAAGCAAAAAACGCAGGTGCCGTTTTGATGCGGTTTATTAGGTGAAGATGCATTTTTTGGTGTAGACTGCTGTTTTTATATAATAAATTGATTCTATAAAGTATTTGGGCCTAACGATTAGCGTAACCCAGAAAAAATAGTAAAATCTTGTGAGAATCGTGTAAAACATATAAACATATGAACAAACCGGACGAGCTCAGGAGCTAATCTTAGGTCACTAACACAAGTAGGGTGGTAGATGGAGATGAGTGAGGAGATATATGGAAGTGCGGCGTTGTGCAGAGCTTTGTGGGTGAGGGTGAGAAGTTTGAACTGTATTGTGTGGTGGATGGGAAACCAGTGAAGTGACTGGCACAGACAAGTGGCATAAGTGAGCCTGGCTGCAGCATTTAGAAGAGACTGAAGGAAGGAGAGTTTAGAGAGAGGGAGACAGATTAGTAATGCGTTGCTGTAGTCAAGACGAGACTGGATCAAGGCAGCACCTTAAGAAAAGGGCGGATTCCGACGATATTCTTGAGGTGAAGACGACAAGAGCATGTAAGTGATTGAGTATGAAGAACAAAGGAAAGATCAGAGTCAAATGTGGCCCCAAGACAGCGGGCATGTTGCACAGGAGTTATGATAGTGCTGCAGACCGAAATTGAAATATCAAGTTTAAGTGAGTTAGTAGATGGGGGAAAGACAAGATGTTCAGTTTTTGAGAGGTTAAGTTTTAGATACAGAGAGGACATGATGTTAGATACAGCTGCCAGACAATTACAGTTTTTTTGGAGTAAAGGAGGGGTGATGTCAGGGGATGAAGTGTATAGTTGAGTGTTGTCAACATAGAGATGGTATCGAAAGCCAAATCTACTGATAGTCTGTCCAATGGGCGCTGTATAGAGGGAGAAGAGTAGAGGATCTAGTACTGAGCCCTGAGGAACTCCAACATCAAGAGGAAGAGGAGAAGAAGAAGAGCCAGCGAATGATACACTAAAGGAGCGGCCAGAGAGATAAGAAGACAACCAAGAGAGGGCAGTGTCCTTATGGCCAATTGAGTGGAGCATGGTGAGGAGGAGTTTATGGTGTATGGTATCAAACGCTGCAGAGAGATCCAACAGAATCAGTAGCGAATAGTCACCATTTCTTTTTGCTGTTAGGAGATCGTTAGACACTTTAGTAAGGGCAATTTCTGTAGAGTGAAGAGGGCAGAAGGCAGATTGTAATGGGTCAAGAAGAGAGTTTGCAGAGAGATAGCTTATTAAGCGAGAGTAGACAAGACGTTCAAGGAGTTTAAAGATGAAGGGGAGGTTAGAAACAGGTCGGTAGTTTGCAGCACAGGTTGGGTTAAGAGATGGTTTCTTCCTCTGTTATAGGGTCAAAAAAGGAGAGAGAGCATGTGGAGGAATAGGTGGGAGGAGGATTTAAATTATTTGGGGACTGGGAGATTATTTCCTGCCGGATAATGCCAATCTTGTCTCTGAAGTTAGTGGCCATGCCATCAGCGCAGAGGTCAGTGACAGGTTCTGGAACTTTAGGGCTTAGAAGGAAGTGAAAAGTGTCAAAAAGTCGTTTTGGTTTATTCGAGAGTGAGGAGATGAGAGAGGTGAAGTACTTTTGTTTTGAGCATAAATTTATAATGGAGGAAGTCTGATGATATTCGCGATTTTCTCAATAAGCGTTCTGCACATCTGGAGCAGTGCTGGACAAAACGTGTTTCAGGTGTGTGCCAGGGTTGCCGTGCTCTGTGTTGAGAGGGTTGGATTGATATTGGAGGAACTTCATCTAGGGTGGTTTTGAGGGTCTGGTTGTAATGATTGGCAGCCAAGTCTGGACAGGGGAGGGAAGTGATTGGGGTAAGAGCTAGTTGTAGGGTGTTAATAAGTTACTGGCAGTTAATGGTGTGTAGGTTTCTCATTGTCATGAGAAAAGTGAGAGGTCTTTATGGTAAATAAAAGAAGATTGTGGTCAGAAAGTGGGAAGGATAGGTTACTAAAGTTTGAGACTGAGAAATGACATAAGAAGACTAGATCAAGTATATTGCCCTGTTCATGCATGGCAGAGGAAGTAAGTTGTGATAGGCCAAGAGAGGAGGTTAAAGAAAGAAAAAGTGAGAGGCTGATGGGGAGATAGGATCATCAATGGGGATATTAAAATCACCCATAATAAGAGTTGGTGATTCAAAAGATAGTAAGTGAGGAAGGAAGCCAAGCTGCAAAGTGAGTCAGAAATTGGTGGGGGGAGCCTGGGGGACGGTAGACAACAGCAACTCTCAGGGGGAAAGGATGGAAGAGTCTAATGGTGTGAACCTCAAAAGAGGGGAATGTGAGAAAGGGTACAGGGGGAATGACCTGAACTGTGCACTGTGGAAAAAGTAGTATGCCTACTCCTCCACCGTGCCTGTCTTCAGGTCTGGGGGTATGGGAGAAGTGAAGTCCACCATAGGATAGGACAGCAGGGGAAGCAGTGTCAGAGGGTTGAAGCTAGGTTTCTGTAAGTGCTAGCAAGTCCAGAGAGTGTGAGAGGAAGTAATCATGGATTGTGGGAAATTTGT
This sequence comes from Bufo gargarizans, assembly GCF_014858855.1. Lineage (NCBI taxonomy): Eukaryota > Metazoa > Chordata > Amphibia > Anura > Bufonidae > Bufo > Bufo gargarizans. The sequence continues at coordinate 149,061 of NW_025334594.1, read as the reverse complement.
TACGAACCGACCGTGCGTTCCAGAGTAAACAGCTGAAAGAGACTGGAGAGGACGTGCAGTGAACATTAATCAGATTTTTTGAGTTTCTGTGTGTGGCAGAGGAGAAGTTAGCAACAGAGGGAGGGCCAGGATTTGGTGAAATATCCCCTGCAGCTAGTAGCAGGAGAACAGAAAAAGACAGCAAGTGGTTGAAAGATTTATATTAGTGTTTTTTATGCTGCACTGTGAAGGAAGATGTATGAGGGCATATACTGTATGGGAACTGAACAAGAGTGAGGGAAGGAGGGAAGGAGGGAAGGACTGATGTGGAGAGAACAGATAGAGGGTGGACAGTGTGGTTGAATTTGAAAGTAGACAGCCATAGTGATGAGAAGAGCAACCACACCCTGAGTGAGACAATATCACAGCATACCTGTGCTGTGTGTAACTTTGTTTGAGTAGTACACATAGCATCTCCTTCTTCTGCCCTGTCTAACTGCCATGATTAACTGCCAAGTGCTTAGGCAAAATGGTGCTTTGGCAGAGATGGTGCATAGGGCTTGTGCTGACCCCTGTGAGTGCTTCCCCTTAGGCTGGGTTCACACGGCATGACGGATTTACTCAGGATGCATCCCGCATGCATTGTGGCAAACCCGCACGAGTAGGTACGCAATTTCAGTCAGTTTTGACTACGATTGTGTTCCGTTGTTCAGTTTTTATCACGCGGGTTCAATGCGTTTTGCATGCGCATGATAAAAACTGAATGTGGTACCCAGACCAGAACTTCTTCACTGAAGTTCAGGTTTGGGTTTAAGGTTGTGTAGATGTAATTATTTTCCCTTATAACATGGTTGCAAGGGAAAATAATAGCATTCTTAATACAAAATGCTTAGTAAAATAGGGCTGGAGGGGTTAAAAATATTAAATAAATGTAACTCACCTTAATCCACTTGTTCGTGCAGTCCGGCTTCTCTTCTTTTTTCTTCTTCTTTGCTGTGCAGGAGGAAAATGACCTGTGGTGACATCACTGTGCTAATCACATGGTCCATCACATGATCCCCGTCCCGATCATCTCCTAGCAACCATGTGTGAAAATCGCACTGCATCCGCACTTGCTTGCAGATGCTTGTGATTTTCATGCAGTTCCATTCACTTCTATGGGGCCTGCGTTGCGTGAAAAACGCACAATATAGAGCATGCTGCGATTTTGACAAAACATGTGCACACCCCCATAGAAGTGAATGGGTCCGGATTCAGTACGGGTGCAATGCGTTCACCTCACGCATTGCACCCACACAGAAATCTCGCTCATGTGAACCCAGCCTTAGTCTGTGTCTATATTTCGGAAGTGTGATCACAGAACTAGGGGTAATTCTGCAATTGAACACACCCTGAGGTAACCCTAGAGTGGAAACCCCCCAAAAGTTACCCCATTGTGGAAACTACACCCCTCAAGAAATATTTAAAGGTGTGTAGTGAACACTTTGACCCATCAGGCGTTTCACAGAATTAGGAAACGCTTGGCTGTGAAAATGAAAAATATTTTTTTTTCCCCGACAAAGTTGCTTTAAACCCGCATTTTTTGATTTCACAAGAAGTAACAGGACAAAATGCACCCCATATTTTGTTACCAATTCCCCTTGAATATGCCAATACCCAATATGTGCTAAAAAAATGATGTATGGGTACATGACAGTGTCCAAAATGGAAGTTGCACCATAGGGATTTTTGAGGACAGATTTTGCAGTATTTGCTTTTGTGAGCTATGTCGCATATAAAGACACCCTGAGGTACCCCTAGAGTGGAAACCCCCAAAAACTGACCTCATTCTGGAAACTACACCCCTCAAGGAATATTTTAAGATGTGTAGAGATAACTTTGTCCTCAGAGGTAAATCATGGAATTGGCAGTGAAAATGAAAAATTGTAAATTTTATCAGAAAAATTGACTAACTGAGGTAACCATAGAGTGAAAACCCCCAAAAAGTGACCCCATTCTGGAAACTTCACCCCTCAAGAAATATTTCAAGGTGTGTAGTGAGCATATTGACCAATCAGGCGTTTCACAAAATTAGGAAACGCTTGGCTGTGAAAATAAAAAATGAAATGTTTTTCCAGAAAAAGTTGCTTTACACCCACATTTTTCACTTTCACAAGTGGTAATAGGACAAAATGCACCCCACATTTTGTTACCCATTTCCCCTGAATACGCCAACACCCCATATGTGCTCATAAAATTATGTATGGCCGCACGTCAGGCTTCAGAGTGGAAGGAGTACCATATGGCGGTTAGGAGAGAGGATTTAGTTGGAATGGTAATTGGGAGCTATGTTGCATATGAAGACATCGTGAGGTGGCCCTATACTGGAAAACCCCATTCCAGAAACTACACCCCTCAAGGAATATTTCAAGGTGTTTAGTAAGCATTTTGGCCCATCAGGCATTTCACAGAATTAGGAAACGCTTGACTGTGAAAATAAAAAATTAAATTTTTTTCCAGAAAAAGTTGCTTTACACCCACATTTTTCACTTTCACAAGTGGTAACAGGACAAAATTCACCCCACATTTTGTTACCCATTTCCCCCGAATACGCCAACCCCCCATATGTGCTCAAAAAATGATGTATCGCTGCACGGCAGGCTTCAGAGTGGAAGGAGCACCATATGACGGTTAGGAGAGAGGATTTAGCTCGAATGGTAATTGGGAGCTTTGTCGCATATGAAGTGTAAGGGATCGCTGTACTTGGTGTGTGTCAGCAGCTGTGAGGAGGGTCGAGGGGGGTCAGGGGACGGTGTCCCCTGCTTCACCTCGGATGTGACTGGTGCTGACCAGTTCAGCATCGGCCACCGTCCCCTGACCCCCCTCGACCCTCCTCACAGCTGCTGACAGCTTCCTGCCCTGCGATGTGACCGACCCATTCATCGGCCAATAGCAGCGCTTAGAGCTGCAGGGGAGGGTCGGTAGGAGCAGTCATGGTGCCGCGATTCCACCCCGATCTTCTCCCAGAGCCCCGCAGACTTCATGAAGTACATGTACGTCATGAGTCTTTAAGTCCCGTCAAGATATGACGTACATGCACGTCAAGGGTCCTTAATGGGTTAAAGGCTATATTTAAGGGTGGTAGTCTGTGAGTACATAGTTTATACATATATCACTATCTATAGGTAAACCTTCTGGCGGGTTATTTCCCTAGCTGTGAAAATGTATTCTAAATTGGTATTCGTCGTGCGATATATATCGTATCGCTATACATTTCTTAATTTCGTTATTGTGGGAATATTTTTGATATTGCTTAACCCTAAGTGGAGATTAGCTCTCATTCACTGCAAACAGAAAGTAGAGGAGAATCTGTTGCTTTCACACTCACTCATAAGCAGCCCCTGGATCATGAAGGACATGACAAAGATCTACTGACCTGCATGGATGTGAATTTAGCACTTGGGCTAAAATAGAAACTGCCTATCCAATCTAACATCATGAGCACTAGTTATTTATTTCTGATAAGACATAGTTGTTGTGCAGTTTATGTTGAGTTAAAAAAAAGCCTAATGAAACTGTTGCCATTAAACGTCAGAGGAAACAATCCCTTTACATTACATTTTCAATGGTAGCCAGTGCCTCATTGTGAAGATGTCATAAAACATTATAAAACACAGTGCTTCATATCAATTAGTTTTATGTTCACATATATTACTTCATTCATAATGTATTACAATTTCTGCTGCTGCTTATGATTAAGGATGGCCTTGCAGTTTGCTCGGTGTTAATTTTGCGGCGAATTATGCTTGTTCGCGATTCGCAGAACATGCGAACATATGGCAATGTTCGCATATGCCATATTCTTTTGCATTGCGCCAAACTTTGACCCATGACACATCCATCAGGTGGGACAGGACAGCCAATTGAGACGATTCAGCACATGGACACACCATCCGCCTGATAACAGAACCTGATCTGGCAGCCATTTTAAATTCAGTTTTTTGCCAGTGTAGGGAGAGGTTGCTGTGTGGAGCAGGGACAGACTGTTAGGGATACCAAACGCTAGCTAATAGGGCCACAAAAGTCCTTTTAAGGACTGGTATAGGTGTGCTATTAATAGGTGTGATATACTAAGGGTGTGATATACTTATAATATATTTTCGAACATAGAAAGTATATTATAGTGCATTTGCATTGTGCAACAGTTATGTGCGGTTCTGCTGCAATACTGCAGGTATGGATGTAGCAGGGTTAACACACATGCTTAATGAGACATGTTATCTAAACTAAATGCAACTAAATGCGTTAAGCAATTGCTTTTCAAAGGCATTTGTTTCAAGATAACACGATGAGGGGTATATAGAGCGACAAGCGTTATTGGTACAGCTATTTGCAACAAATATGATATACCTGTTGCCGGAAAAAAAAACTGATTGAGGGGTGCGTGATACTTGCATCCACAAAATACTGATTAAGGGGTTTGATATACCTGCTTCCTAAAAATACTTATCGAGGGGTGCGATATACCTACTTCCACCAAATATTGATTGAGGCCTGCGATAGACCGCCTTCTACAAAATACTGGTTGAGGGGTGCGATATACCTACTTCCATCAAATATTGATTCAGGGGTTCTATATACCTGTTTCCACAAAATACTGATTGAAAGGTGTGATATACCTGCATCTACAAAATACTGATTAAGGGGTTCTATATACCTACTTCCACAAAATACTGATTGAGGGGTGCGATATACCTGCTTCCACCAAATATTGATTAAGGGGTTCTATATACCTGATTCCAAAAAATACTGATTGAGGCATGCGATATACCTGCTTCCACAAAATACAGATTAAGGGGTTTGATAAACCTGCTTCCACAAAATACAGATTGAGGGGTGCAATATACCTGCTTCTACAAAATACTGATTACGGGCTTCTATATACCTGTTTCCATAAAAACCTGATTGAGGCCTGCGATACACCTGCTTCCACAAATACTGCTCTTCTCTAGAGACTTTTGCACAGGGTCATTTTGAAAATGACAGTAAGAGGAAGAGGCAGGCCGTTCTGCAGGGTTGGTACGGGTGGGGCAGGTGCACCAGGCCGGAGCCTAAGTGGGAAACTGGAGAAGGGGCATGTAATTAAGTAAAGGAATGTACCATAGTTGGTTGAGTGGCTCACTCAGCCTTCCGCTTCTGCACCCTCCTCATCCTCTGTATCTGCACCCTCCGCACTCTCTGCTGTGTGCACCCCCAAAGACACCACCAACACCATAGCCCCTCCACGCGAGTCAGAGGAATTATTTTCCCATCCATTCCTAGATCTTACCGATGCTCAGCCATTCTTGGCATGGGATGAGGAGGAGGAGGTAGCAACTGCCGGCACCCAGTGGTCTGACGACAGTACCCAGATCAGCCCAAGGAGGAAGGTCCCCGCTGTTGCTGCCTACTCCGAGATCTCAAATGTCAGTGATGGTAAAGGTGACGATGATGATGTGGTGGTGTAAAGGTGACAACTACATGTCCTGCCTATTCTCCTTCTCCTCTCTACTGTCACAACCAGACAGCTGAGAAGCTCTGACAGAAGCCTTTCAGAAGCTCCTCCTTGAGTTTTCTTTGTTGTGGTATTCAGTTCCTCATCTCGTTAGCCTCTCTCAGCTGTCATGTAGTTGGACTGATTGCATCCCTTTAAATTCCGCCCCATAATGCATTACTGGGCGGCTTATACTTCTTCCTGGAGTGTGTGTGCATGCTGATCCTGTTTCCCAGTCTGCTACAAAGTTAAGTGCTGTACATTTATCTGTTATCTTCTGTTTGCTGGATCCCAGGTGACCCTGACTACCTCCATGTCTGGTGTAGGGAGCCGGTGGTCGTGTCCCCTTACTATTGTAGGGTGTTCAGGGGTTATATAGTCGAGGTACGTGGATATGCAACCATACACCTTTGGGATCTTTGCATAGGCTGAGCAGCCAGGGAAAGTGCTAGGTCTTGTGCAGGGGTTTCCCTTTGGTTCCTTAGCTACTGTCACAACCAGACTGCTGAGAAGCTCTGACAGAAGCCTTTCAGAACCTCCTCCTTGAGTTTTCTTTGTTGTGGTATTCAGTTCCTCATCTCGTTAGCCTCTCTCAGCTGTCATGTAGTTGGACTGATTGCATCCCTTTTCCTGGTTTGCCCAATGCTAAGACGCTGACGCAGGCATTTATTGATCACATTGTCAAATTGCACGGTATTCCTTCAGACATAGTTTCTGATAGGGGCACGCAGTTTGTTTCCAGATTCTGGAAGGCTTTCTGTTCTCGCTTGGGGGTTCGGTTGTCATTCTCTTCTGCTTTCCACCCGCAGTCGAATGGCCAGACAGAGCGCGTCAATCAGAATCTGGAGACATATCCGCGCTGTTTTGTGGCGGAGAATCAGGAGGATTGGTGTTCTTTTTTGTCCCTTGCTGAGTTTGCTTTAAATAACCGTCGTTAGGAGTCCTCTGATAAGTCACCCTTTTTTGGTGCATATGGGTTTCATCCGCAGTTTGGGACTTTCTCAGGAGAGGGGTCTTCTGGTTTACCTGATGAGGACAGATTCTCCTCGTCTTTGTCATCTATTTGGCAAAAGATTCAGGATAATCTAAAGAGCATGAGTGAGAGATATAAGCGTGTGGCAGATAAGAGACGTGTGCCTGGTCCGGACCTGAATGTTGGTGATCTGGTGTGGTTGTCTACCAAGAATATAAAATTGAAGGTTCCCTCCTGGAAATTGGGTCCTAGGTTTATTGGGCCTTACAAAATCCTGTCTGTCATCAATCCTGTTGCCTACCGTCTTGATCTTCCTCAGACTTGGAAGATCCATAATGTTTTTCATAAGTCCTTATTGAAACCTTATGTTCAACCCATTGTACCCTCGCCTTTGCCTCCTCCTCCGATTATGGTTGATGGGAATCTTGAATTTCAGGTCTCTAGGATTGTGGATTCTCGTCTTGTCCGCGGTTCTCTCCAGTACCTCGTTCATTGGGAGGGTTATGGTCCTGAGGAGAGGATGTGGGTCCCAGTGACGGACATTAAGGCCACTCGTCTCATCAGGGCTTTCCATAGGTCCCATCCTGAGAAGGTGGGCTCTGAGTGTCTGGAGTCCACTCATAGAGGGAGGGGTACTGTCACAACCAGACAGCAGAGAAGCTCTGACAGAAGCCTTTCAGAACCTCCTCCTTGAGTTTTCTTTGTTTTGAATTTCAGTTCCTCATCTCGTTAGCCTCTCTCAGCTGTCATGTAGTTGGACTGATTGCATCCCTTTAAATTCCTCCCCATAATGCATTAGTGTGCGGCTTATACAACTTCCTGGAGTGTGTGTGCATGCTGATCCTATTTTCCAGCCTTCTACAAGATAAGTGCTGTACATTTATTTGTGTTATTTTCTGTTTGCTGGATCCCAGGTGACCCTGACTCCCTCCGTGTCTAGTGTAGGGAGCCGGTGGTCGTGTCCCCTCACAATTGTAGGGTGTTCAGGTGGTATATAGTCGAGGTACGTGGATATGCGATCATCCATCATTGGGATTTTCGCATAGGCTGAGCAGACAGGGAGAGTGCCAGGTCTTATGCAGGGGTCTCCCTTTTGTTCCTTAGTTTTGTATCCAGTGAGTCATATATTCATTTTGCATTGTCTTGTTTCCTGTACACCTTCCGTGACACTTGCCCAACGACTGCTGGGTAGTCAAAACTGCTAGCCCGCCAACTACTGCCATATAAACTGGTGGACTCGGAGGCCTTTAGAAAATTTGTGGTCATTGGCACACCACAATGTAAGGTCCCTGGAAGGAAATATTTCTCCCAGAAGGGCATCCCAGTGCTATATGTCCACGTTCAGCTGCAAGTAAAAATATCTCTGGCACAAGGTGTCGGTGCCAAGATACATCTGACCACAGACACATGGTCTAGAAAACATGAAGAGGGAAGGTAAATAACTTTTATTGCCCACTGGGTGAACCTTATGACGGCCGTCAAGCATGTAACCCGTGGCACGTGTGTGGATTTGGTGTTACCGCCATGGATTGCATGCAGGCCTGCCTCTTACTCCATCCTCCGTCTCCTCCTCGTCTGACTCCTTCTTTTCCACTGCTACCGCCTCTTCTTCTGCACCCCCCAAGAAACCCAGAACCTATTCGACGTCCGAGGTGAGACATTGTCATGCTGTGCTGCGGCTGTTGTGCCTGGAAGCCAAGAGCCACACTGGTCCTGCACTGCGGCGACACATCTTGCCCGTCCAACGTCTAATTTGTGACAGCCTGACACCCTGGAACTCCACCTTGTATATGCTTGATAGGCTGCTCAAGCAGAAACGTGCCGTTAACAACTACCTGTACAAACTCTGCAGCAGGACAGGTTCTGGGGAGCTAGGCTTCTTTTCACTGTGCCAGTGGCTGCTCATGTGAGACACATGCAGACTTCTGCCGCGATTTGATGAGATCACGAAACTGGTCAGTTGCAGCCAGGGCACCATCAGTGACATCGTACCTTATGCCTTCTTTCTGGAGCATGCATTGTGTTGTGTCATTGATCAAGCTGTCAAGGAGCAGGAACTGGAAGATGAGGAAGTCGCAATGCTGAATGAATTCCTAGGGGAGGCTACTCCATCTGAGACAAGTCAGCAGGAGACTGAAGAGGAGTCAGAGGAGGATGATGGCTGAAGGGAGGAGGAGGAGCAAGAAGAGCAGGCTTTGAGGGGGACTTTACATTTTTTGGGGATCCCTGGTGTTGTCCGTGGCTGGGGGGAGGATACCGAGGACAACATTCTTCTGGGCAATAAGCAGGAGCCAGGCTGCTCTACCACTTTAAATTTAGTGCAAATGGGGGCCTTCATGCTCCAGTGTTTGAACAGGGACCCCCATATAAAAAGCATAAAGGGCAAGGACCAGTACTGGGTGGCAATGTACTTAGATCCCCGGTGCAAACACAAAATGGCGGACATGTTACCAGATGGCTGTCATAATGCAGCATTTCCTAGCCTTGCTGTGAGAGATGCTGCATTCTGCTGTTACGGGCACTGGCAGAGGAATTTCCACCCACAGCAAAACAGGTACGGGTACCAATCCTTCAGCATCTGCGGTTTGAAGATATGTTGGTCACTTCGGATATGTGCTCATTCTTGCAGCCAACCCATCGTCAGCCGCCCTCCGGATCCAGCCTCACGGAACGCCTAAACCGACAGGTGTCCGACTACATTAGGTTAACGGCCGATGTGGACGCTCTGAGAAGCGAGGAACCCCTGGACTACTGAGTGTGCAGGTGTCATAGTCTTACCTTCTTGCTGTTCTCCTTCGTTTGACATGTGCTGGCGGCCATCTTGGTTTCTGGGTTTCTTGTAGCCTCCCACCCGGCGGCTTCTCCTTCCCACTGGGAGGAGCTGGATGCCTAGCTCATATATATAGGAGGTCTGTGGCTTCAGTTCCTTGCCTGGTCCTCCTGTGTTCACATGCTTCTAAGACTGCTGCTGCTTCTGGTTCCTGATCCTGGCTTCGTCTGACTACCCTTCTGGTTCCTGATCCTGGCTTCGTCTGACTACCCTGCTGGTTCCTGATCCTGGCTTCGTCTGACTACCCTGCTGGTTCCTGATCCAGGCTTCGTCTGACTACCCTGCTGGTTCCTGATCCAGGCTTCGTCTGATTACCCTCCTGGGACTTTTGCCTTACAGCTTGATTTTCAATAAAACCTTCTTATTTCCACTTATCTCTTGTTGTACGTCTGGTTCATGGTTCCTTGACATTAGGACCAGGCCATGAATTCTGACGGTACAGGGCTATCCTCGCTACCTACGCTGGTTGCCAGACTTGATCAGCAGGATCACCTGTTGGGTCGGTTCGCTGTGGCGTTGCAAACCCTGCTTGAACGCACGGCTCATTTAGCTTCCGTTGCCGATGGGTCGGTTGTCGCTCCTGGGCCCGCTCCTACTGCCGCTCCGGTTGTTGCGCCAGAGTCTACCCCGACACCTGTTGCTGCGCCTGCGGTGTTTCGGGGTATGACCGGTTCTGCCCCCCTTCCACAGCGCTTTGGGGGAGAGCCAACTCAGTGCCGAGGTTTCCTTAACCAGGTGGGCATTTATTTCGAGTTGCTGCCACATGCCTTTCCTACTGAGAGATCAAAGGTGGGCTTCTTGATCTCGCTGCTCTCGGACAAGGCCTTGGCCTGGGCCAGCCCTTTATGGGAGAACAACAATCCGGTGGTTGCCGAGTTTTCCGGTTTTGTTGCTTCTCTTCGGAAGGTATTCGATGTGCCGGCTCGTGCTGCCTCTGCTGCGAAGCTCCTTATGTCCATCAGACAGGGTTCACGATCCGTAGCTGAATACGCCAATTGAGTTTCGTACCCTGGCAGCAGAGGTGGGCTGGAATAATGAGGCTCTGGTCGCTGCTTTCTCTCATGGTCTCTCGGATGCCTTGAAGGATGAGGTTGCAGCTAAGGACCTACCAGTGGAGCTCGAGTCTCTTATTTCTTTCCTGATTTTGATTGACACCAGACTCAGGGAGAGACCTTCCTTTAAGGAGAGCCTGCGGAGGTCCTCTAACAGATTGGCGCCTACGCTTGCTGTCCCACCCGTGCCTCCCTCTCCTCCCACGCCTCCTGGGAATGATTTGTCTGGGGGTGAACCCATGCAGCTGGGGTTTGCTCGCCTGTCCGAGGGGGAGAGGGCACTCCGGAGACGCGAGGGCCGATGCATGTACTGTGGTCTCGGTGGGCATTTTCGGTTGGCATGCCCGAACCGTCCGGGAAACGCTCGCACCTGAGATCCTGTCGGGGGCAGATCTTGGGTGGAGTCTCCTCGTCCCCGATTTCCCGTCGGGGGCTCGGTGACAACTCAGGCGTTGGTGGACTCTGGTGCTGGTGGTTTGTTCATTGATAGTGTGTTCGCTGCCGCCAATTCCATTCCTCTGCAGCCTCGAGGTTCCCCACTGGCTCTTGAGGCGATAGACGGCAGACCCCTTCTGCCGCCACACGTGACTCATGAGACCCTTCCAGTGGGGATGGCCATTGGTGCCGTCCACAGAGAGTCGGTCTGTCTCCAGGTTATTTCGTCTCCACACTACTCGGTGGTCTTGGGGTAACCCTGGCTCCAGAAGCATAATCCGACTTTTGATTGGAGGTCGGCCGAGATCCTCTCGTGGTCACCGCAGTGTGGGGCTAGTTGCATCCATGGGTCTGTCAAGTTGCTGTGTACTTCCTCGGACTCTCTGTTGCCTCCTGAATACGAGGAGTACCGGGATGTATTCGATATGGTGCGTGCGGTTGCCCTACCTCCGCACCGCCCATACGATTGTGCCATAGAGTTACAATCTGGTGCCGTTCCTCCTCGTGGCAAAGTCTATCCACTGTCGGTGGCGGAGAATGAGGCCATGGAGGAGTACGTGAGGGAGGCGCTTTCACGCGGACACATTCGCAAATCCTCGTCCCCGGCAGGGGCTGGATTTTTCTTTGTGAAAAAGAAGGGCGGTGAGTTGAGGCCTTGCATCGATTACAGGGGTCTCAATCGCATCACGATCAAGAACGCTTACCCGATACCCTTGATTTCCGAGCTGTTCGATCGCCTCAAAGGGGCCACGGTCTTTACCAAACTCGACCTGAGGGCGGCATATAACCTGGTAAGGATCAAGGCGGGCGATGAGTGGAAGACCGCGTTTAACACCAGGACCGGTCATTATGAATCCTTGGTTATGCCCTTTGGGTTGTGCAATGCGCCCGCAGTCTTCCAGGAATTCATCAACGATGTTTTCCGTGACCTGTTGCAGCAGTGTGTGGTGGTCTATTTGGATGACATCTTGGTATATTCTGAATCCATGGAGGCCCACATTCTGGATGTCAGACTAGTGTTGCAACGGTTACGAGAGAACAAGCTGTTCGGTAAGCTTGAGAAATGCGAATTTCACCGATCCCAGGTAACCTTCTTAGGTTACATCATTTCCGCTGAGGGGTTCTCCATGGATCCTGAGAAGGTTTCGGCTGTCATCCAGTGGCCCCAGCCCAGTGGTCTTCGTGCCCTGCAGCGCTTTTTGGGCTTCGCCAATTATTATCGGAAGTTCATCAGGGACTTTTCCATGCTAGCCAAGCCTCTCACGGATCTGACCAGGAAGGGCAGTAATCCCCAGGTCTGGCCGCTCGAGGCCATCCGAGCTTTTGAGGCTCTAAAGTCCGCCTTTGTGTCGGCTCCGATTCTGTCGCATCCCAACCCTGGGTTGCCTTTTGTCCTCGAGGTGGACGCGTCTGAGACGGGAGTAGGCGCCCTTCTGTCTCAGCGTAGAACACCAGAGGGTCCTCTGCTTCCTTGTGGGTTTTACTCCCGGAAACTGTCTTCCGCGGAGTGCAACTATCAGATTGGTGACAGGGAGTTATTGGCCATCGTGCAGGCCCTTAAAGAATGGAGGCACTTGCTTGAGGGCTCGGTGGTTCCGGTTCTCATCCTGATGGACCACAAGAATCTGACCTACCTCTCTGAGGCCAAGAGATTGACACCACGTCAGGCCAGATGGGCTCTGTTCTTGTCACGTTTTAATTACGTGGTCTCCTACCTACCCGGTTCCAAGAACATCAGAGCGGATGCCTTATCACGGCAGTACTCCGAGCTGTCCGGGGAGGAGTCGATTCCGACTTCGGTCATACCTCCGAATCAGATCCTGGCCGCCATTCGCACCAGCCTGACCTCTCCCCTGGGTGAGCAGATTTTGGCGGCTCAATCTGGTGCTCCCTCTGGGAGACCCAACGGCAGATGTTTTGTGCCTGAGGAGTTGCGCACTCGGTTGTTGCGAACCTACCATAACTCCAAGGCCGCGGGGCATCCTGGAAAGAATCAGCTGTCCTGGGCTGTTTCACGTCTGTTCTGGTGGCCTTCTCTACGTTCCGACATCGCCGCATATGTAGCGGCATGCTCCGTTTGTGCCCAGAGTAAGTCCCCTCGGCACCGTCCGTTGGGCCTTTTGCAACCCATAGCCACCGGGGAGCGTCCATGGTCACACCTGGGGATGGATTTCATTGTGGACCTCCCTGCATCCCGAGGCCATACGGTCATTCTCATGATTGTGGATCGGTTTTCCAAAATGTGCCACTGTGTTCCTCTCAAGAAGTTACCCTCTGCACAAGAGTTGGCCACGATTTTTGCCAGGGAGGTCTTCCGGTTGCACGGTTTGCCCAAGGAGATTGTGTCGGATCGGGGGAGTCAGTTTGTGTCCAGGTTCTGGCGCTCCTTTTGCTCCCAGTTGGGGATTCATCTCTCCTTCTCCTCGGCCTACCACCCTCAGTCCAATGGGGCCGCAGAACGATCCAATCAGGCCTTGGAGCAATTCCTTCGTTGCTATGTCTCCGATCACCAAGACAATTGGGTTGACCTCCTGCCTTGGGCTGAGTTTGCCAGGAACACGGCGGTGAACTCTTCCTCTGGGATGTCTCCCTTCATGGCCAATTATGGGTTCCAACCTGCCGTGTTACCGGAGGTATTCTCTCCCCAGGATATTCCGGCTGTGGAGGATCACCTTTCCGTCCTACGTGCTTCTTGGGTACAGATCCAGAGGTCCCTTGAGGTCTCTGCGCAGCGCCAGAGACTCCAGGCTGATCGCAGACGAGCGGCCGCTCCTTCCTACTAGGTCGGAGACCGCGTATGGTTGTCCACCCGAAACCTCAACCTTCGAGTGCCCACTCCCAAGCTGGCGCCTCGCTTTGTTGGTCCCTTCCGAGTGCTTCGCAGGGTAAACCCGGTAGCCTATGCCCTTGCGCTTCCTCCTGGCATGCGGATCTCCAACGTGTTTCATGTCTCCCTGTTGAAGCCACTGGTGTGTAATCGTTTCACTTCCTCGGTTCCTCGGCCTCGTCCGGTCCAAGTGGGCAATCGTGAGGAGTATGAGGTGAGCAATATCCTGGACTCACGCCTGGTCCGCGGTCGGGTGCAGTTTTTGGTCCATTGGCGTGGTTATGGTCCAGAGGAGCGTTCCTGGGTTCCCTCCGCAGATGTCCATGCTCCTGCCTTGCTCCGAGCCTTCCACGCACGCTTCCCTCAGAAACCGTTCTTTACTCCGCGGAGGAGGGGCCCTTGAGGGTGAGGTACTGTCATGGTCTTACCTTCTTGCTGTTCTCCTTCGTTTGACATGTGCTGGCGGCCATCTTGGTTTCTGGGTTTCTTGTAGCCTCCCACCCGGCGGCTTCTCCTTCCCACTGGGAGGAGCTGGATGCCTAGCTCATATATATAGGAGGTCTGTGGCTTCAGTTCCTTGCCTGGTCCTCCTGTGTTCACATGCTTCTAAGACTGCTGCTGCTTCTGGTTCCTGATCCTGGCTTCGTCTGACTACCCTTCTGGTTCCTGATCCTGGCTTCATCTGACTACCCTGCTGGTTCCTGATCCTGGCTTCGTCTGACTACCCTGCTGGTTCCTGATCCAGGCTTCGTCTGACTACCCTGCTGGTTCCTGATCCAGGCTTCGTCTGATTACCCTCCTGGTTCCTGACCTCTGGCCTCGCAAGACCCTGCTTCGGTTTAGCCATCCGTTTGGACTTTTGCCTTACAGCTTGATTTTTAATAAAGCCTTCTTATTTCCACTTATCTCTTGTTGTACGTCTGGTTCATGGTTCCTTGACAGCAGGCTTGACCTGTGGCCAGAGCTGACACAATTTGCCATGGAACTCTTGGTTTGGCCCTCTTCGAGTATCCTGTCCGAAAGGACGTTCAGTCCAGCAGGGGGGATCGTTACCCGTTACCGATAAGCGCACTCGCCTAGCTCAGGACAGTGTGGACTACCTCACATTTCTAAAAATGAATGAGGCATGGCTCTCACAACATTTCAATATCTATGACAACCATGTGTAATGGAATTTTCTCATGCCAGCCCACACATATCTGCCACCACCCAGAACAAAGAATGGTCTATGTATAAACAGCGGCACAAAAGGCCTTTTCTGTCAGTAAAATTGTTATCCACTGACCGTCTAATATACTTTACCTCCGGCCACATAATCACTTGTTCTTTTCTGTCCGGTGAATGCCTAATGTTTGGGGCCTGTACTCCACTGGCCTGAAGTAAAATTGTTATCCATTGACTAGCTAATATACCTCCAGCCACATAATCACTTGTTTTTTTCTGTCCGGTGAATGCATAATTTTTAGGACCTGTCCTCCACTGGCCTACAGTAAAATTGTTATCCACTGACCATCTAATTAACCTCCAGCCACATAATCGCTTGTTCTTTTCTGTCCAGTGAATGCATAATTTTTGGGGCCTGTACTCCACTGGCCTACAATAAAATTGTTATCCACTGACTGTCTAATATATCTCCAGCCACATAATCACTTGTTCTTTTCTGTCCAGTGAATGCATAATTTTGGGGTCCTGTACTCCACTGGCCTACAGTATAATTGTTATCCACTGACCGTCTAAAATACCTCCAGCCACATAATCACTTGTTCTTTTCTGTCCAGTGAGTGCCTAATGTTTGGGGCCCATACTCCACTGGCCTGCAGTAAAATTGTTATCCACTGACCATCTAATACAGTGTTTCCCAACCAGTGTGCCTCCAGCTGTTGCAAAACTACAACCCCCAGCATGCCGGGACAGCCTTTGGTTGTGCGGGCATGCTGGGAGTTGTAGTTTTGCAACAGCTGGAGGCACACTGGTTGGGAAACACTGATCTAATATACCTCCAGCCACATAATTACTTGCTCTTTTCTGTCCAGTGAATGCATACTTTTTGGGGCCTATACTCCACTGGCCTACAGTAAAATTGTTATGCACTGACCATCTAATATACCTCCAGCTACATAATTAGTTGTTCTTTTCTGTCAGGTGAATGCCTAATGTTTGGGGCCTGTACTCCACTGGCCTGCAGTAAAATTGTTATCCACTGACCGCCTAATATACCTCCAGTCACATAATCACTTGTTCTTTTCTGTCAGGTGAATGCCCAATTTTTGGGACCTGTACTCCCGTGGCCTAAAATATTTTTTTTTAGACTACAGCAGGGCACATTTTTGAGAGTTTTTCTTTAAGACGCATAAAAATGGTGCCTGATTAAAATACATATTTTTTGTGGGAATATTTGCCATGGATCCCCCTCTGGTAGGTCACTGTCCATGTTGTGGGACTATTTGTGCACTTCTAGTAAGTTTTTGGTGGCTACAAATATGACCTGGCGGTTTTTCAGGTTCGCCTGCCATTAAAGTGAATGGGGCCCTCCACGAATGCGCGGTTCATGAACATTTGATCGCGAACACGCGTTCGCAAAACGTCCCGGACGATGTTCGTCCATCACTATTCATGATAACTTAGCCACATGGTGGTGCTCTTCCATATGAATTATACATGAATACAGTATTATGTCTCATTGCAATTAGCAATTACTGCAATTTGCAACTTAGTATATATGAACAGATTTCAATATAGAGAAAAATATAAATCTCCCCATATTCTATAAATACCTAGGGAAAAGCTATACTAATTTGACTTATGAAGAGATCATGTTTTTTTTACCTGTAATGTTTTGGGTTACCACTACTCTCCCTCTTTATCTCTCCCAAGTACAATTCATGGCTTGAAAGCTGTGACAAATCGTCTGGGACTGGCACTTTATAAGTGGAAATAGTATAATCCACCCCGTGTTTCTACTCTGGCAATGTCCCTGCTGATGTATTTTAATCAAATTCTTCCAGTTTAAGTAAAACAATCTGTCATTCTGCCTATGCTGCTGCTGCTGGTGTCACAATATGAATGGGATGTATTAAAAATTAAAATGATTGGTTTTACTTTCCATCAGGATGAGAAGTGAGCACTGCCGCCACACGACCCTATCGCTTCTCAGACCAATCTGTCTCACCCGGTGCCACGATACCAATCATAAACTTCTCTTCAGTGCCCATTAAATCATGGCTGGGCCATCATGAGCTCTAACGGAGGATAGCAGCGAGAAAACCACCTTTACAATGCAAGCATCTATTTGTTAACAAAGGCTACCACATTCAACTTATATTATAAATAATGCCAATCGCTTTGCTGTGATTCTAGTTCATACAATTTAAAGCATTACTAAACAAAGGGCATACTGAACTTACAATCACTGGTAATATTTGCAGAAAAGCCATTGTAGTTATATAACACATAAACAAAGCAGGGGAACAGCTCTTTCTTCATATTGATTTGCTGATTCAATTAGATTTACCTCTAAGAACACAGATCTAAAATGATATATTTTGCATCAACTATCGATGGAAAGTGGGTTTCCCATTTATGACCAGGACTACTAGATATCCAATAAGACTTAATCTGTATATGCTTATAGGTGACTACTAGGAATAAGTGAATCGACATCGGATGAAACATCAGCAGAAGCTCCGTACAGTATTAGAATGTATTGGCTCTTATGAGCCGAATTAATTTGTACTGTAAAAAAAAACATTTCCCGAACTTGGGTTCAGTTCCAAGTGCTACCTCGGATTCGCTCATCCCTAGTGACTGTACTACAGGAGTGCCAATAATGACTGCCTGTTTCCATATGGCCAGAGGCACTCTTTATTGGCACTCTTTTCTCTTTTAGCTGCTCATAAGAAACATCCTGCCAGCTGAGATTACATTGTATGACGGAGTAGGAAATGAGTAGGTCCTGCTGTGGCATCTAGGAAAACAGGTGTTCAAGTCCTGCTGTAACCGCTGGGTAAAAAGGGAAATGTCCTGCTGCAACCAGTGAGAAAGGGGGACACTGTATGTATATATGAGCGGGAAAAGTGCTAATTGCTGTTAAGAAGACACTACACTGCTCTTAGGGGAAATAATGTGAGATAAGCAACAACGAGGGCAAGCTGTTTTGTGATTATTGTTTGTATTTCTGCACCTATATCAATGTATAGTAGTAACATATAGCATTCAGAGAAGGAGAGTAGTAAGAGGAAAAAAGATAAGGGATTAAATTAAACATAACTTTTATTAACCCCTTCTACCCCGGGCCAGTTTTCCCCTTCTGCCCAGGCCATTTTTTGCAAATTTGACATGTGTCACTTTATGTGTTAATAGCTTGGGAACACTTTTATTTATCCAAGCCATTCTGAGGTTGTTTTCTCACATTGTAGATTGACACATTGTACTTCATGATAGTCATAAATTTGAGTCGATATATTTCATCTTTATTTATTTATTTGCAAAATAATTTTTACTAGAAGAAGAGAAGAAAAACAAACAATTATTACCATGCAAAAATTAATCACCAACATTATTACTTTCCTTCTTTTCCCCCCATTTAAAACTTACCCCCTTCCTTAACCCTACCCTCCCTCCCTCCCAATTGCAATGCGTCTCCTATTGTTTTGGATCTGGTCAAGCTCCCAGTTCGGTTGATGTACTGTTCCGAATCAATGTCAAATGAATACGTGCACGGAAAGTTCAAACTGAGACACACACAGCTGGGGGTCAAAGCAAGATCTCTGGTTTATTGCAGAACAGCAGACAGTATATAGGACAGCAAATATAGAAGAAGAAGGAGTTGGGGGTGTAAGGTGGCATATATATTTTCTATTGGCTATAAACTCAGTATTTTCTACCAGATCTGTGTGCAAGAGGAAGTTCCCCCTCCCCCTTCCAGATGGGGGAAGCTGCTTGCTTGAGATGAACAGAAACTGTCTTGAGACACATAATGAAGCATGAAAGTAAGATTCTTGTTCTAGGCGTTGGCTGGGTGCCTGGCCGCCATTTTAGCTAATGTGTAGTTCTCAACAGTATCCATTTTGTCTCAATATTCCATAACAGTCCCCCCTTTGGAGACTTGATTGTAGACTTTCCCCTGCCTAGCAAATCCCCTGCACATACCCTTCGTATCCTCTTCACCCGCAGTGGTGACAACCTACCCCTTCTAGGTAGGCTCCCGGTTGCTTTGACTTGTGATAATACCCTGGGATTCATCTCACCCTATCCCAGCAAAGCATCATAGCGAGGAGGGTAAACCTTGTTGAATGTCGTTTTCCTTTGTTCTTCCTCATCGTAGAGAAGCATGATAGGTTGCTTATCAGTTTTCTTCATTCTTTTTGAAATGCGGGTCACACGAGTAAGAACAAGCTTAATTACTATATAAATATATATATATATATATATATATATATATATATCACCAATAGTATTCGGGCTACCTGTAATGTTCCTTGGCAACAGAAGAAGGTAATCCAGCTTCCAAGATGGCAGCAGTAAACGTGATAATCTTTATTTCATGGGTGCAGAATAAAATCCAACATGTACATCTACGCATTTCGGATCGTCAGGTTCTGATCCTTACTCATGACAATAGTATATGCTGAGTGACGGTCTTAAATACAAAGAGATCAAACATCTCAGGTGGAGATAATTAGCAATAGCCACTCCTTCTTACATGCAAATTAAAATATCCTGGAAAACCAGTAACAGACAAAAAAGACAACATGTGCTAGGATCAATAGTGCTATATCAAATCCTGTCTGCGATTGAGTCTCTTTGGTGTGCGTTTATCCATAGAGAAAATCCAATTGGTACAAACGAGGTGTGAAGGAGGCCATCTACGTAAAAATGGAGAAGCCAAGCTTAAATCGAGGCGCGGGGGGATTCAACATCAATTGTCTGCCACATACAATGCTGTCTTGACACCTTTTTCTTGGAGGTCATTATCACCTACTGACTCCAATTAGGATAATAGAATCAACACCAATTGCCTATTAGTTTAATTTATTTTGATTTCTTATCACACAAGTTTTTCAAAATATTACTTCTAGAATTAGTGACTTTTAAAAATACCTTTATTTGTGATTAAGCGGGTATAGGTATGTATATACCAACAAGTGTACTACAATTCAAAAGAATTATAAATAAATTTCTTTTGATAGGGGAGTAGTGACCCCTACACTTTAAACATTTACTGGTGACACATTACTGTCTATAGACTTAACGGTTAGAGGAAGACGCCAAAAGACGGCAGGGTCTGAGAGAGGGCAGGGCAGACTAACGCTCACCCTATTAGCCCTATTATCTGCTCAGCCCAGGGTCGCCCCCTGATGGTGGGGGTTCCCTGTCCCCGAACCTAAGACTATTTGATCCCTAGATCAACCCTAACCAGGGAAGAAAATTTAATACAACAAGACGGTTAAAAAGGCGATAAATCGTCAGTGGAAAGTGGCCCAGGATTAAGGGATCACCACCTGCCCTCTCAGAAAACCAATCATTGAAATTACAATTACAGCAACAGAGGAGGGGGTGGTCCAGATTATTGGCTGATCACCAATCCTCTCTAATAGATAGTACATACGTTTTTAGTCTACACATCTTAATAAACAGACCTCGACGCGTTTCACCTGAAACAAGGCAGGTTCATCAGGAGGTAGGTAGACATTTGGACTTAGTCCGACCATGATACAGATGTGAACAACGATACCAAGGCGATAGTAAAAAAGCAATACTTAGCTAGAGATGTCTCAAAAGGGGAGGTGGAGGTTACAAAATTACCGAGTGGCAAAAGATATGCATCCCATCAGAAGATACTTAGAAGTATGTATATACATGGAAACGAGGTTAGGTCCAGAAAGACTTAGGATAATTCCAAAACATTAGCCCCAGCAATTACAGGTTAAGGACTCATAATGACAACTCACATGGTGGTGATGCCGGCCAAAAGCGTCCCCCTGGTAGCCTGCTCAAGGCCCAGGTGGGTTGCCGGCGTACAGATGATCTATTTATATGGTCAAATTCAGTGCGTCCGGACGCCGGTGATGCACTTCTGGCCTCCGGAACGCACTGTGAACCGCAAAGGGTTTCCGGCCTAGGTCACTTCCGGTGCCGTGGAACGCATCATGAGCCGCATAGGGCTCGATGCCAGCACCGTAAGATGACAGGCGGCTGCCGCACTGCTAAAGGTACTGGGATATTTAAGGATAAAATAATTAGAATGCCAGAGCCTTAAGAGCGGCAGTCCAAAAATGTTTAAGGGGCATTGACACTAATCTCATTTGATACCAAGAATAAAGATAAAGAACGATACTAAGACTCATTTGCACAAAAGACCCTCGGCAGGGGAACCTCCCCTACGAACATAAAGCCACCTAGGAGCTAACAATATTTATAGAAATATTAATAAAGATGGAGAAAAATTGTCTGCCTCTTCCATGATATTTTTGGAGGTATCAGGTCATATATTTTTTTTAAAAAGATATAGGGAGTCAATCTTAATAACCCCTTAGTAATGTGGTGCTTTTCGCACTGATCAGCTCAGTGTGCTTGGGTCACATACCGCTGATGCTAGAAAAATTACTTAGAATCGTCAAATATAGAACACAGACAGGAAAGATTTTAAATAAAAACAGAAAAATTGAGTCTTTCATTGAGACCAAGGGGGGACTGGGATTGAAAACGATAGATCCAGGAGGACTCTTTTTGCAGAATCCTTCTGTCCCAGTCGCCCCTCCTCTCAGAATAGGGGACTACCTCCAAAACCGAAAAACGGGCCAGACTCATGTCCCCCTTATGGCAGCTATTAAAATGATGGGCCACCGGAGTATCCTTTGATTTCTTAATGTCATTTAGATGCTCGCAGATCCTTCTCCGTAGCTCCCTCTTGATCTTTCCAATGTAGTCCAATAGACAACTACACTGGCAAATGTAGACTACGCCTTTAGTTTTACAATTGGCGAAGTCACGGATGGCGAAGGATCGTTGGGTCACAGAGCAGATTATTGATTTGGACAAGTTAATGAAATTACAGGCTTTACAAGAACCACACTTGAAAACCCCAAGGGGCCTACGATCTAACCACGTGCCCTCTCTCTTTGGGCCTTCGTAGTGACTATGTACTAGCCGATCTCTTAGGCTTCTCCCTTTGCGGTAAGTCACCTGAGGGTAGTTATTAATTACCTGTGTAAGATCAGGATCCATAGTTAGGATCGCTCAGTGCCTTTTAAGGATGGATACCACTTCCCTGTTCCCAGAGTCAAAGGTAGAGATCAGACGTATTAGATTCCCGTCAGTATCTCTTTGTCTTGGTATGAGGAGCTCTTCTCTTCTCTTTGACTCAGCGAACTGAAAAGACTCCCTAAGGATCTTAGAAGGGTAACCCCTCTCTCTCAGTCTCTTCCTGAGTTTACCTGATTCTTGGTAGAAATTACAGTTTATACGAACCCGCAGGTATTGTCCCCTGGGGATCCCTTTTTTAACAGCCGTGGGGTGATGACTCTCCCAATAGAGGATACTATTCGTGGCCGTTGGTTTTCTGAAGACAGAGGTGTTCAAGGTGCCCTCTATTTTGGTTACCACAACGTCCAAGAAGGTGATCTGTTCTAACTGGGTTTCACAGGTAAATCTCAGGCCAATATCGTTGTGATTAAGGGAATCAATAAATCTATGAAAAGCTACCATACTCCCCTCCCAGATCAGAAACACATCGTCGATGTAGCGAGTCCAAAAGGAGATGTTCTCGCTCCACCAAGGATGCTGGTCTGGGAAGACGACCCTGTCCTCCCACCAGCCCAGGAGGAGATTTGCATAGGTCGGGGCACAGGAATTCCCCATTGCGGTCCCCCTGAGCTGGTGGTAGAAGGAACCATTGAACAGGAAAAAATTGTGCGTAAGAGTATATTCCAGTAATTGCAAGATAAAAGCATTATGTGCAGAAAACTGGGTTCCTCTCGTATTAAGGAAATAATTTACAGATTTGATTCCTTTATCATGTGGAATCGAGGTATAAAGCGATTCCACATCGATACTCGCCAAGATACTGTTCGAGTTTACTGAGAGAGTTTCGATTTTGCAAAGGAAGTCCATTGTATCACGGGTAAAGGATGGTAGACTTGAGACAAAATCACGGAGTACCTTATCAAGGTAAATTCCACCGTGATGTGTCAGAGAGTCGATACCGGATACAATGGGGCCCCCTTCAGGGGATGTATCCCCTTGTGGATTTTTGGTAAGCAATAAAAAGTGGCCGTTTGTGGGGTTTTGGGAAGGAGAAAATCAAACTCGGCCTTAAAACCCTGTTGGAGGCCCTGATTGAGAATTCCAAGGAGATCTATGCGGAATGTCTCAGTAGGGTCCACAGGGATTTTTTTGTAACAGTTTTTTTCATCATTCAGTAATGTAAGACACATTAGTTGATATTTGTGATGATCGAGAAGTACCAGGTTGCCACCCTTATCCGATTGTTTGATAATCAACTCCTTGTTATTTTCCAGATTTCTCAACGCCTGAAACTCTGAAGCTGAGAGATTTGAATTAAGGGGAACACCCTGTATTTTTTCGATATCGGAAATAACGAGCCACAGGAAAATATCAATATGTTCGGTACTTACAGGCGAATGAACACCTTTGACCCCATGCTGGGCATAATTACCAGATGTTGATTCAGTTACATATTTATTCCCAGAGAATTCTTGTTCAGTCACTCAGAATTGAGAAAGCTCGTTGGAAGAACGAGTGAAACGTTTTCAAGAAATCTACAGTAAGTCCAGTTGCCTTGATTTATTCTTTACAGATATTCTGGCCTCAGACGTGTCAGCTCGAGCATGGGCCTTTACCTTGATCACTGCCATTAGAGCCGCTACTGCTAAAGCATTCTTGATTGGGGTTCCTACGGCTGTGATGTAATCCCGGGCTTTCCATATTACTCCAAAGTCATGAACCACTCCAAAGTCATATCTAGAGTCTGTGTAGATATTGGCGGTAGAGTATTTTGCCATGAGGCAGGCTTCAGTGAGGGCAATGAGTTCAGCCTCCTGTGCGGACTGGTCTGGGCACAATTGTCTTGCACACAGCACCTCATGCTCACTAGTGACCGCCATGCCTGTATGGAACTTCCCTTTGTCATCGGCATACCTTGAGCTGTCCACAGAGTTCAATGTGGGTTTGTCAGAGGAGTGTCTTGGACTGATGGTGGTGTCCCTACTTCAGCTTCCATCATTGTGATGCAATAATGATCTTGTTCCTTGTAAAGAGAATCGGTTGAGGTCCATAGTTCTTCTTCCTGAAGATCCTCTTCAGCATGTAGATCAATAAAATCTACAGAATCTCCAGTATACTCTGCCCTTGGAAGTGGATGGAGTGCAGCAGGGTTGAGGATGTGGCATCTATAAATGGTGACATTATCTGGCAGGATCAGAGTACACTGGAGTCGGAGGTGGCGTTGTGCAGTGAGGTGTTCACGTTGTGTCTGCTGAAGGATGGCAGAAATGTCATGGGGAGCCAGAATAGTAATTGGGTGACCAAGCACAACGTCAGATGTGATGTCCAGAAGAGAGCTGGCAGCATAAATGGCTCTGACACAGGAAGAGGCGGCTCTGGCTATGAGATCAAGGCTCTTAGAATAGTAACCCAGAGGTCTATTGCGGCCACCATGAGTTTGAGTAAGGACTCCAGTCGCATGGCCCTGACGTTCCATGATATACAGTTTGAAAGGAAGGTTGTAGTTGGGGATGCTAAGAGCAGGGGCAGATGCAATGGCAACATTCAATTACTGAAAGGCTTCTCCAGCCTCCATTGTCATCTGGAAAGGTGTAGTAGCATTTCGGGGTATGCAGTCGTATAGGAGCTGCATTAAGACTGAAGCATTAGGGATCCAGGGTCTTCAGTAGGAGATGAGGCCCAGAAAGGTTTGCAGCTGATAAGGGGTGTCTGGGAGTTGGATGTCAGAGATGGCCTTTTTCCTGGCATTAGTGAGGTGCTTCCTACCGTGAGAGAAGCAGTGACCTAGGAAGACAACTTTGGGGAAACTCAGCTGCAATTTGGCTTGTGAGACTCGACAGCCAGCTAGGTGAAGGGGTGTGTTACAGGAGAGGTAGTGATTTTGATTGCTCCATTCTGCAAGAGGGCCAGCATCCTGTTGTGAGACAGAAATCGGATATTGCTCTTTGTATGGCAGGACCTTGGGGTCCCTCAGGGTCACAGTGACTGGTGGGACATTGAGGCGTCCGATATCCTGGTGTCCTTTGGCCCAGAAGGTATCAGGGATGAGGTGCAAAATAGTTTGCAGCGAATCCCCTTGCTCATATGAATCAGTGACCTGAAGAGTTGTTAATGCCATGAGGAGGCAAGTTTCTTCTGGGTATAGGGTGACCATCCCATGCTCTTTGAACTATATGTTAGCTTGGATTTTCTGAAGAAAATCAGAGCCTAACAGACTGAAAGGGCATGTTTGGCTGACAACAAATTGCGACATGACACCTGCTTGTCATGGTCTTACCTTCTTGCTGTTCTCCTTCGTTTGACATGTGCTGGCGGCCATCTTGGTTTCTGGGTTTCTTGTAGCCTCCCACCCTGCGGCTTCTCCTTCCCACTGGGAGGAGCTGGATGCCTAGCTCATATATATAGGAGGTCTGTGGCTTCAGTTCCTTGCTTGGTCCTCCTGTGTTCACATGCTTCTAAGACTGCTGCTGCTTCTGGTTCCTGATCCTGGCTTCGTCTGACTACCCTGCTGGTTCCGGATCCAGGCTTCGTCTGACTACCCTTCTGGTTCCTGACCTCTGGCTTCGCAAGACCCTGCTTCGGTTTAGCCATCCGTTTGGACTTTTGCCTGACAGCTTGATTTTCAATAAAGCCTTCTTATTTCCACTTATCTCTTGTTGTACGTCTGGTTCATGGTTCCATGACATTAGGACCAAGCCATGAATTCTGACGGTACAGGGCCATCCTCGCTACCTACGCTGGTTGCCAGACTTGATCAGCAGGATCACCTGTTGGGTCGGTTCGCTGTGGCGTTGCAAACCCTGCTTGAACGCACGGCTCATTTAGCTTCCGTTGCCGATGGGTCGGTTGTCGCTCCTGGGCCCGCTCCTACTGCCGCTCCGGTTGTTGCGCCAGAGTCTACCCCGACACCTGTTGCTGCGCCTGCGGTGTTTCGGGGTATGACCGGTTCTGCCCCCCTTCCACAGCGCTTTGGGGGAGAGCCAACTCAGTGCCGAGGTTTCCTTAACCAGGTGGGCATTTATTTCGAGTTGCTGCCACATGCCTTTCCTACTGAGAGATCAAAGGTGGGCTTCTTGATCTCGCTGCTCTCGGACAAGGCCTTGGCCTGGGCCAGCCCTTTATGGGAGAACAACAATCCGGTGGTTGCCGAGTTTTCCGGTTTTGTTGCTTCTCTTCGGAAGGTATTCGATGTGCCGGCTCGTGCTGCCTCTGCTGCGAAGCTCCTTATGTCCATCAGACAGGGTTCACGATCCGTAGCTGAATACGCCATTGAGTTTCGTACCCTGGCAGCAGAGGTGGGCTGGAATAATGAGGCTCTGGTCGCTGCTTTCTCTCATGGTCTCTCGGATGCCTTGAAGGATGAGGTTGCAGCTAAGGACCTACCAGTGGAGCTCGAGTCTCTTATTTCTTTCCTGATTTTGATTGACACCAGACTCAGGGAGAGACCTTCCTTTAAGGAGAGCCTGCGGAGGTCTTCTAACAGATTGGCGCCTACGTTTGCTGTCCCTACCCGTGCCTCCCTCTCCTCCCACGCCTCCTGGGGATGACTTGTCTGGGGGTGAACCCATGCAGCTGGGGTTTGCTCGCCTGTCCGAGGGGGAGAGGGTACTCCGGAGACGCGAGGGCCGATGCATGTACTGTGGTCTCGGTGGGCATTTTCGGTTGGCATGCCCGAACCGTCCGGGAAACGCTCGCACCTGAGATCCTGTCGGGGGCAGATCTTGGGTGGAGTCTCCTCGTCCCCGGTTTCCCGTGTTGACAAACCACTGATTACTGTTGTCCTCTCCTGGTTCGGGGGCTCGGTGACGACCCAGGCGTTGGTGGACTCTGGTGCTGGTGGTTTGTTCATTGATAGTGTGTTCGCTGCCGCCAATTCCATTCCTCTGCAGCCTCGAGGTTCCCCACTGGCTCTTGAGGCGATAGACGGCAGACCCCTTCTGCCGCCACACGTGACTCATGAGACCCTTCCAGTGGAGATGGCCATTGGTGCCGTTCACAGAGAGTCGGTCTGTCTCCAGGTTATTTCGTCTCCACACTACTCGGTGGTCTTGGGGTACCCCTGGCTCCAGAAGCATAATCCGACTTTTGATTGGAGATCGGCCGAGATCCTCTCGTGGTCACCGCAGTGTGGGGCTAGTTGCATCCATGGGTCTGTCAAGTTGCTGTGTACTTCCTCGGACTCTCTGTTGCCTCCTGAATACGAGGAGTACCGGGATGTATTCGATAAGGTGCGTGCGGTTGCCCTACCTCCGCACCGCCCATACGATTGTGCCATAGAGTTACAATCTGGTGCCGTTCCTCCTCGTGGCAAGGTCTATCCACTGTCGGTAGCGGAGAATGAGGCCATGGAGGAGTACGTGAGGGAGGCGCTTTCACGCGGACACATTCGCAAATCCTCGTCCCCGGCAGGGGCTGGATTTTTCTTTGTGAAAAAGAAGAGCGGTGAGTTGAGGCCTTGCATCGATTACAGGGGTCTCAATCGCATCACGATCAAGAACGCTTACCCGATACCCTTGATTTCCGAGCTGTTCGATCGCCTCAAAGGGGCCACGGTCTTTACCAAACTCGACCTGAGGGCGGCATATAACCTGGTAAGGATCAAGGCGGGCGATGAGTGGAAGACCGCGTTTAACACCAGGACCGGTCATTATGAATCCTTGGTTATGCCCTTTGGGTTGTGCAATGCGCCCGCAGTCTTCCAGGAATTCATCAACGATGTTTTCCGTGACCTGTTGCAGCAGTGTGTGGTGGTCTATTTGGATGACATCTTGGTATATTCTGAATCCATGGAGGCCCACATTCTGGATGTCAGACGAGTGTTGCAACGGTTACGAGAGAACAAGCTGTTCGGTAAGCTTGAGAAATGCGAATTTCACCGATCCCAGGTAACCTTCTTAGGTTACATCATTTCCGCTGAGGGGTTCTCCATGGATCCTGAGAAGGTTTCGGCTGTCTTACAGTGGCCCCAGCCCAGTGGTCTTCGTGCCCTGCAGCGCTTTTTGGGCTTCGCCAATTATTATCGGAAGTTCATCAGGGACTTTTCCATGCTAGCCAAGCCTCTCACGGATCTGACCAGGAAGGGCAGTAATCCCCAGGTCTGGCCGCTCGAGGCCATCCGAGCTTTTGAGGCTCTAAAGTCCGCCTTTGTGTCGGCTCCGATTCTGTCGCATCCCAACCCTGGGTTGCCTTTTGTCCTCGAGGTGGACACGTCTGAGACGGGAGTAGGCGCCCTTCTGTCTCAGCGTAGAACACCAGAGGGTCCTCTGCTTCCTTGTGGGTTTTACTCCCGGAAACTGTCTTCCGCGGAGTGCAACTATCAGATTGGTGACAGGGAGTTATTGGCCATCGTGCAGGCCCTTAAAGAATGGAGGCACTTGCTCGAGGGCTCGTGGTTCCGGTTCTCATCCTGACGGACCACAAGAATCTGACCTACCTCTCTGAGGCCAAGAGATTGACACCACGTCAGGCCAGATGGGCACTGTTCTTGTCACGTTTTAATTACGTGGTCTCCTACCTACCCGGTTCCAAGAACATCAGAGCGGATGCCTCATCACGGCAGTACTCCGAGCTGTCCGGGGAGGAGTCGATTCCGACTTCGGTCATACCTCCGAATCAGATCCTGGCCGCCATTCGCACCAGCCTGACCTCTCCCGTGGGTGAGCAGATTTTGGCGGCTCAATCTGGTGCTCCCTCTGGGAGACCCAACGGCAGATGTTTTGTGCCTGAGGAGTTGCGCACTCGGTTGTTGCGAACCTACCATAACTCCAAGGCCGCGGGGCATCCTGGAAAGAATCAGCTGTCCTGGGCTGTTTCACGTCTGTTCTGGTGGCCTTCTCTACGTTCCGACATCGCCGCATATGTAGCGGCATGCTCCGTTTGTGCCCAGAGTAAGTCCCCTCGGCACCTTCCGTTGGGTCTTTTGCAACCCATAGCCACCGGGGAGCGTCCATGGTCACACCTGGGGATGGATTTCATTGTGGACCTCCCTGCATCCCGAGGCCATACGGTCATTCTCATGATTGTGGATCGGTTTTCCAAAATGTGCCACTGTGTTCCTCTCAAGAAGTTACCCTCTGCACAAGAGTTGGCCACGATTTTTGCCAGGGAGGTCTTCCGGTTGCACGGTTTGCCCAAGGAGATTGTGTCGGATCGGGGGAGTCAGTTTGTGTCCAGGTTCTGGCGCGCCTTTTGCTCCCAGTTGGGGATTCATCTCTCTTTCTCCTCGGCCTACCACCCTCAGTCCAATGGGGCCGCAGAACGATCCAATCAGGCCTTGGAGCAATTCCTTCGTTGCTATGTCTCCGATCACCAAGACAATTGGGTTGACCTCCTGCCTTGGGCTGAGTTTGCCAGGAACACGGCAGGTGAACTCTTCCTCTGGGACGTCTCCCTTCATGGCCAATTATGGGTTCCAACCTGCCGTGTTACCGGAGGTATTCTCTCCCCAGGATATTCCGGCTGTGGAGGATCACCTTTCCGTCCTACGTGCTTCTTGGGTACAGATCCAGAGGTCCCTTGAGGTCTCTGCGCGGCGCCAGAGACTCCAGGCTGATCGCAGACGAGCGCCCGCTCCTTCCTACCAGGTCGGAGACCGCGTATGGTTGTCCACCCGCAACCTCAACCTTCGAGTGCCCACTCCCAAGCTGGCGCCTCGCTTTGTTGGTCCCTTCCGAGTGCTTCGCAGGGTAAACCCGGTAGCCTATGCCCTTGCGCTTCCTCCTGGCATGCGGATCTCCAACGTGTTTCATGTCTCCCTGTTGAAGCCACTGGTGTGTAATCGTTTCACTTCCTCGGTTCCTCGGCCCCGTCCGGTCCAAGTGGGCAATCGTGAGGAGTATGAGGTGAGCAATATCCTGGACTCACGCCTGGTCCGCGGTCGGGTGCAGTTTTTGGTCCATTGGCGTGGTTATGGTCCAGAGGAGCGTTCCTGGGTTCCCTCCGCAGATGTCCATGCTCCTGCCTTGCTCCGAGCCTTCCACGCACGCTTCCCTCAGAAACCGTTCTTTACTCCGCGGAGGAGGGGCCCTTGAGGGGGAGGTACTGTCATGGTCTTACCTTCTTGCTGTTCTCCTTCGTTTGACATGTGCTGGCGGCCATCTTGGTTTCTGGGTTTCTTGTAGCCTCCCACCCTGCGGCTTCTCCTTCCCACTGGGAGGAGCTGGATGCCTAGCTCATATATATAGGAGGTCTGTGGCTTCAGTTCCTTGCTTGGTCCTCCTGTGTTCACATGCTTCTAAGACTGCTGCTGCTTCTGGTTCCTGATCCTGGCTTCGTCTGACTACCCTGCTGGTTCCTGATCCAGGCTTCGTCTGACTACCCTTCTGGTTCCTGACCTCTGGCTTCGCAAGACCCTGCTTCGGTTTAGCCATCCGTTTGGACTTTTGCCTGACAGCTTGATTTTCAATAAAGCCTTCTTATTTCCACTTATCTCTTGTTGTACGTCTGGTTCATGGTTCCATGACACTGCTGGAAGGTGGAACCGAGGGGTTTTGGTCTGGGATAATCCAGGGGAAGTGACTGAGAGTGGCTTGGTAACGGGGTTATGCTGCACGACCCCTTCTAGTCCAGAACAGGGTAATTGAATATCAGCGAGGCAGGAAGGAGGTATGGCAGTCTCACATAAAACACTGCAGGCTGCACCACAAGGAATGAAAGTTCCTTCCCCGCCACTTCGAGAGTCACTCAGCGGGACCAGTGGTAGGGGCAGAGACTGTCATACATGGAGTGTCCCCTCCGTGCACTGGTTTGTCATCGTCATATTGCGATAAAGGAGGCGGAGTGCCCCCCCATCACTGTTGATTGGTTGGCCATAGATGTCTGCTACGGCAGTTCCATTTAACGTGCCCGGGCTTGCAGCACCCATAACAGACACAAGGCATTCTCCACTATCTTCTCCTGACATTACGGCTATCACAGCAGCAGATTAGGGGCCGGCATTGGTCTAATTGACTAATGACCGACCAAAGCCTTGTACACAGGTGTAGGATCATGACCTATTGGGAGTGGACACTTGGCGCCCTGGGATTTGTTAGCAGGCACATAAAAGGTGGCCTCCCAGGTCGGTCAGTGCCCACTGTTATTCTTCCTTATCCAGTTGCAGGTCAGTACTGATAACTACTGACTGACGTATGCTGGGACTCCTTCTGTTCCAGTGGGACCCGAGACTTTCAGTGACGCATCCATTTACCTGGCAAGTTGCACAGAGACTTATGCACGGATCTCGACTACTCCTGGCTTTTCTTTGTTTTTTGTTTGCCTGATGTTTGCCCAGTGAAGTTTACCTGGACTTAGTTTATCTTTTTAATAAACCCCTTTTACTTAACCCTCATTGGTGTCTTGCAATACACCAAGACTCCAATCTATCCAGATCCATCTGAAACTGTATATTGTCCACTTCAGTGTTAATTACTTTACACAGTTTAGTGTCATCTGCAAAAATTTATATTTAACTGTGCAAGCCTTTTGCAAGATAATTAATAAATATATTAAAGAGAATAGGGCCCAATACTGACCCCTGAGGTACTCCGCTAGTGACAGTAACCCAATCTGAGTGTATACCATTAATAACCACCCTCTGTTTTCTATCATTGAGCCAGTTACTTACCCACATACAGACGTTTTCTCCCAGTCCGAGCATTCTCATTTTATATACTAACCTTTTATGTGGTACAGTGTCAAATGCTTTGGAGAAGTCCAGATATAGGACATCCATTGATTCACCACTGTCAAGTCTAGAACTTACCTCCTTATAGAAACTGATTCAATTAGTTTGACATGACCGATCCCTCATAAAGCCATGCTGATAGGATGTTATTTGCTTGTTTTCATTGAGATCCTCCAAGATAGCATCTCTTAGAAAACTTTCAAACAGTTTACCCACAACAGATGTTAAACTTACCAGCCTATAGTTTCCGGGGTCTGTTTTTGCACCCTTTTTGAATTTTGGCACCACATTTGCTATGCGTCAATCCTGTGGAACACTCCCTGTCAGTATAGAGTCTGTAAGTATCAGAAATAAGGGTTTGGCTATGACATTACTTAATTTTCTTAGGATACGGGGGTGTATGCCATCTGGTCCTGGTGATTTGTCTATTTTAATCTTTTTAAGTCGCTGTTGTACTTCTTCCTGGGTCAGACAGGGCACTTTTCAATGGGGAATTTACTTTTACATTCTGCATTTCATTTGACAGTTTATCCTGACACACAATGTAAGTCAATGGGGACGGATCCGTTTTCACTGACACAATATGGCACAATAGAAAATGGATCTGTCCCCTATTGACTTTTAATGGTTTTCAAGACGGATCCATTTTGGCTATTTTAAAGATAACAGAAACTGATCCATTCTGAATAGATGCATGTGGTTGTATTATCTGAACGAATGCGTTTGTGAAGACCCATGACGGATCTGCACCAAAAGCAAGTGAAAGTAGCCTTAAATGCTTTATTTTTGTCATTTATTGCTTTCTTTATAGTTCTATTTATCCGCATTAGTTTCTTTTTGTTCCTTAACCCTTTATTCCTATAAGGTATGTACGTCTCACAACTAAATTTTAGGATGCTTTTAAAAATATCCCATTTTGTGGCAGGTATTTTCATTTTTAAGGACTTTTTTTGCCTTCCTCTGGATCAACTTGCAGGATAACAGGCCAAACTGGATGGACAAATGTATTTTTTCGGCCTTATATACAATGTTACTGTGTTACTATGAATATTCACCGGTCTTATTCTTCACTATACTTTGCAAATCAGACCATGTACATCCATATGGTTGGTGCACTTGAGACAATTTCCTGTAAAATGGCATTGGGTGAGTATCGGGATCTGGCAAGAGATTCACTATGGTGAACAATTACTGTGGGGTGAAGGACACATATTTGGGTGGACCCTGGGGACGTGCTAGTGCCAGGGCTTCCCTGAGGGTTTCGTAATTGCCCCTCTCTAGATCTTGCATGTTTCTTAGCAATGCAGTAATCTGAGACTGGACGGCGGTGTTTGGGTTCTGTGCAGCAGGGCTACCCTCGTTCAATGGTGCCAATTGGGGAGGAGTGGGAGTCCTTGTACCCGACACAGATTCTGCTGCCTCGTCAATATATTTTTCCACTCACCTAGTTGAATAGTTAAACAGTTCACTCCCCAACCTCTTTGTCTGGGGGAGCACATATAATTAAATAGTGCTTCCAATAAAAATTTAGAAATCTTGACCCTCTGCCCAAAATTTCCCATCAAATCATTCAAGGATGTAGAAGTATCTACCTTAAACTTAAAATTTCCCTGTACACTACAAAGTGCCGAACGTAACTGAAAATACCTAAACCAAGATAAATTATCAATGTGTTTGTGACGGATGATGTTGCAGATAGCTGAAAGTCATGAATAAACGTCCAACTGGCTTGATCCCAAACTAAGGAGCATAATATAAAACCCCTAGAGCTCTCCAAGACTGCTAAGCACATACAAAGGTCTCAAAGGTAGAAGATTGTATGCCCACGTACCTAAGACCGTGTGACACCTGAAAACCCTATAATAGTGAGGGGACACGACCACCGGTTCCTTGCACTTAATACGGAGGGAGTCAGGGTCACCTAGAATCAAGCCAGCAAGGAAACACAATACATGAAAGGACTTATCTGAAGAAACAGCAGCAGCCTCCAGCAGTGAACACTTATATAAACCGCAAAGTGAGGCAGTATGGGAGGGAATATAAAGGAAGAGGATTAGTCTAAATAGGTGACACCTGGGAGAATGAAAAGAGATGAGAAAGTGAAACCAAAACAAAGAACATTATGCAAGAGGTAGAGAAGGATGTCTGCCAGAACTTCTGACAGAACTGGCGGTGACAGTGTTCCCTTTGTGCAAGTTCCAAGAATGGAAGTGCTGCTCCATTTCTCAACACCTGTGCAACATATAAAATATAGTTTTTTTGCCAATACTTATCCCCATCTAAATTATTTAGTTCCTGTAAACAATGATTATTCCAAGGGGTGTACAGTAAAGAGATCCCTTTATTCCAAACTATTCTTTAATGGTGTTTCACGCTTTAGTAAATAACTTCCTAGAGTCTTTATAGTCCTTTTGGGTACTAGATAATCGCCCAGACTCTAATAACGTAAACATATTATTATATGGGGAACTCCTAATCAGGGTCCCACAAAGTAGACTTTTCTCTCATTGGCAAAAAAAAAAAATAGCTCTGTAGCCCTTAAAGTATGGAAGATTCAGTCCTCCCTTTTCCCGGTTTATAAAGGTACTTCAACTTTAGTCTTACCCGCTTTTTTCCCCAAAGTAAATCCTTAATAATTATTTTAATTAGTTTGAAAAACTTATCTTCAATCCATATTGGAGAATTACTCAGGACATAAAGGAGTTGAGATAATATTACACCATTTTCACTAAGGATATTCTGTCGGCTCTAGATAAAGGAAGTCTAAGCCATACCGTAACTTTTGACCTCAGTTTACTAATTGATGGGATCGAGTTGAGCTGTAAAAAATCTTCAATCTTGGTTGATATCATCATACCCAAGTATTCAAATGAATCTGAGATCTTTAACAGACTCAAAGGCCCATCAATAGAATATTCAGGTCTATCTAGCGGCATAAAAGTTGTCTTTGACCAATTGATATCAAAGCCCGAAAATATACCAAAGAGATTAACTATTCGAATACGTTCTGGAAGTGCAGTATTAGTATGATTTATAAAAAACAATAGAATAAACACAGACGGCACTCCTCGATCCAGAGGTCCCGGTGCTCGTTTCGGGGAAAGACAGCCCACTTGATAATCCAAAGAAGAGACCGGCACTCGAGTCGTTTGGTAGAAGATGATGCTTTATTCAAGCATGTAGCATAGGAGGAACAGAGCAGAGAACAAACAAGCGACACGTGTTTCGGCTCAGGTACGAGCCTTTGTCAAGCATAATACATTTGTTCAGAAATTTAAATAGTGCGCCGCCCTAGACGTCCTAAACATTATCTGCGAATAAGGAAATACGGTCCTCTACTTCTGATAACCCAAACCCTTCAATCCTAGTGTCTTGTCTGACCCTAGCAGCAAGAGGCTCAATATAAATATCAAATAGTAATGGAGAGAGTGGACATCCCTGTCGGGTGCCTCTACTCAAAGTAAAACTCCTTGTCAAACTCCCATTAATATTCAATCTATCCATAGGAGACTTATACAAAAGTTTAATCATATTTATGAATTTAGTACCAAATCCCATTTTCCTAAAACCTTCTTGTGGAATTCCCACTCCACCCTGTCAAACGCCTTAAAGACGTCTAGAGACAGAATGGAGCGAGAAACACCCCCGGAAGACTGTATATTCGCATATAACCAATGTAAATTTTGTAGAGTGCCTTTATTGGGAATAAGCCCATTCTGATCGGGAAGTATAATTGATTAAATAACCTTAGATAGCTTAGTAGTCAGAATCCTTGAGAAAACCTTCTTATTTGTATTCAATAGGGAGATTGGCCTATACAATTCCTTTATTTATAAAAATTCGCAATTTTCAATATTTCAATTTCTCTGCTTTTAAAACAGAAAGTGATACCTCATAAAATATTTATTACCTAACATTACCCATATGTCCATATATATATTTTTTTAGGATGTTAGAAGGCTTTGAATTTACAAAACCCACTTTTTAAGGGCCAGTTCAGTTCTGAAGTCACTTTCTGGGGCTTACATAATGGAAACCCCACATAAATGACCCCAATTATAGAAACTACACCCCTTAAGTTACTCAAAACTAATTTTACAAACTTCGTTAACCCTTTAGGTGTTCCACAAGAATTAAAGGAGAATGGAGATGACATTTCTATATTTCACAGTTATGGCAGATTTTTCATTTTAATCAACTTTTTTTTTAACACATCGAGGATTAACAGTCAAACAAAACTCTATATTTATTACCCCGATTTTGTAGTTTACAGAAACAAAGAATCCTCTACTATATGCACGATGATTGGGTATAGACAAAAGGTCCAACCTTTATACATAGAATAAATCCTTAGAAAAAGGACCTCGGCTGAGTGTATATAAAGCTTAATTTTTACTTATGATTAGGGTTGAGCAAACCAAAACGTTATAGTTTTTGGACCCAAACACAAACTTTTCAGTAAAAGTTTGGGTTCGAGTTCGGTGTTCGGTGATTTAATGGCGCTTATTGAAAGGCTGCAGGGCAGCCAATCAACAAGCGTTTAACTAGTGTGCCCTTAGAAGCCATCACAGCCATGCCTACTAATGGCATGGCTATGATTGGCCAGTGCAGCATGTGACCCAGCCTCTATAAAAGCTGGAGTCATGTAGCGTGGCACGTCACTCTGCTCTTACTAGGTGTAGGGATAGGATGCTGCTGCTGTGAGGGAGAGAATAGAAACAAAGTAATTACAACTTGTTATTAACTCTGCGATCTACAGCGATTTTGTTTTGTGGGTGCAGTGCAACATTTTTCTACCCTGCCCTGAGCCCAGTGACACAGAAAAATTAGTTTTATCCGTCTGTTAGTTAGGTGGGCGTCGGCGGCCATTTTTTGCAAGTTCAGTGCACCAGCACTGCATGTGCCAGGGACAATATTTTAACCTTGTTCTTTTAGCTCAGTGGGCAACATATGTCCATTTTTTAAGTGCACCTGCACTGCATATGTGCCAGGGGAAGGCAAAATAATATAGGGAATCAGTCTGCGAGTTCAGGGACCCAGGGGCTGACATATTCACATTTTTTTCTGTAAAGAACAATCCAAGTAAATCCATCTGTTAGATTCTGTGGGAACAAATTTATTTATTTTTTGTTAAAATGTACATTTGCGCCCTGCACTGCATTTGTGACAGCCCAATGCAAGCTTTAAATACTGCAGTTATATTCTGTTTTTTTAAAAACACCCATTTTGTGCAAGATACTAGATTTACGGCCTTTGATGCATTTGTGACAGTCCAATACAAGCTTTAAATACTGCAGTTATATTCTAGTTTTAAAAAAACACCCATTTTGTGCAAGACACTACATTTGGGGCCTTTGCTGCATTTGTGACAGTCCAATACAAGCGTTAAATACCGCTGTTATATTCAGGTTTTAAAAAACACCCATTTTGTGCAAGACACTACAATTTGGGCCTTTGGTGCATTTGTGACAGTCCAATACAAGTGTTAAATACCGCTGTTATATTCTGGTATTAAAAAAACACCCATTTTGTGCAGGATACTAGATTTGCAGCCATTGCTGCATCTATGACAGTCCAATACAAGCTTTAAATACTGCTGTTATATTCTGGTTTAAAAAAAAATGCCATTTTGTGCAAGACGCTGCATTTGTGACAATCCAATACAAGCTATAAATACTGTTGTTATATTCTGGTTTTAAAAAAAAACACCCATTTTGTGTAAGACACTACATTTGGGGATTTTGCTGCATTTGTGACAGTCCAATACAAGTGTTAAATGCCGCTGTTATATTCAGGTTTTTTTTTTAAAACACCCATTTTGTGCAGGATACTAGATTTGCGTCCTTTGCTGCATTTGTGACAGTCCAATGCAAGCGTTAAATATTGTTGTTATATTCTGGTTTAAAAAAAAAAAAAAACACCCATTTTGTGCAAGACACTGCATTTGGGGCTTTTGCTGCATTTGTGACAGTCCAATATAAGTGTTATATACCGCTGTTATATTCTGGTTTAAAAAAACACCAATTTTGTGCAAGATACTAGATTTGTGGCCTTTGCTGCATTTGTGACAATCCAATACAAGCGTTAAATGCCACTGTTATATTCAGGTTTAAAATAAACACCCATTTTGTGCAGGATACTAGATTTGCAGCCTTTGCTGCATTTATGACAGTCCAATACAAGCTTTAAATACTGCAGTTATATTCTGGTATTAAAAAAAACACCCATTTTGTGCAGGATACTAGATTTGTGTCCTTTGCTGCATTTGTGACAGTCCAATACAAGCGTTAAATGCTGCTGTTATATTTAGTTTATTTTTAAAACCCCCATTTTGTGCAGGATACTAGATTTGCAGCCTTAGATTTGCAGCCTTTGCTGCATATATGACAGTCCAATGCAAGCTTTAAATACTGCAGTTATATTCTGGTATTAAAAAAACACCCATTTTGTGCAGGATACTAGAATTGCGGCCTTTGCTGCATTTGTGACAGTCCAATACAAGCGTTAAATACTGCTGTTATATTCTGGTTTAAAAAAAAATGCCATTTTGTGCAAGACGCTGCATTTGTGACAATCCAATACAAGCTTTAAATACTGTTGTTATATTCTGGTTTTAAAAAAAAACACCCATTTTGTGTAAGACACTACATTTGGGGATTTTGCTGCATTTGTGACAGTCCAATACAAGTGTTAAATGCCGCTGTTATATTCAGTTTTTTTTTAAAAACACCCATTTTGTGCAGGATACTAGATTTGCGTCCTTTGCTGCATTTGTGACAGTCCAATGCAAGCGTTAAATATTGTTGTTATATTCTGGTTTAAAAAAAAAAAAACACCCATTTTGTGCAAGACACTGCATTTGGGGCTTTTGCTGCATTTGTGACAGTCCAATATAAGTGTTATATACCGCTGTTTTATTCTGGTTTAAAAAAACACCAATTTTGTGCAAGATACTAGATTTGTGGCCTTTGCTGCATTTGTGACAATCCAATACAAGCGTTAAATGCCACTGTTATATTCAGGTTTAAAATAAACACCCATTTTGTGCAGGATACTAGATTTGCAGCCTTTGCTGCATTTATGACAGTCCAATACAAGCTTTAAATACCGCTGTTATATTCTGGTATTAAAAAAAACACCCATTTTGTGCAGGATACTAGATTTGTGTCCTTTGCTGCATTTGTGACAGTCCAATACAAGCGTTAAATGCTGCTGTTATATTTAGTTTATTTTTAAAACCCCCATTTTGTGCAGGATACTAGATTTGCAGCCTTTGCTGCATATATGACAGTCCAATGCAAGCTTTAAATACTGCAGTTATATTCTGG
Source organism: Bufo gargarizans (assembly GCF_014858855.1). Taxonomy (NCBI): domain Eukaryota; kingdom Metazoa; phylum Chordata; class Amphibia; order Anura; family Bufonidae; genus Bufo; species Bufo gargarizans. The sequence goes on along the minus strand of NW_025334594.1, from coordinate 110,217 downwards.
TATTAAAAAAACACCCATTTTGTGCAGGATACTAGAATTGCGGCCTTTGCTGCATTTGTGACAGTCCAATACAAGCGTTAAATACTGCTGTTAAATTCTGGTTTAAAAAAAACACCCATTTTGTGCAAGACACTAAATTTGTGGCCTTTGCTGCATTTGCGACAGTCCAATACAAGCTTTAAATATTGTTGTTATATTCTGGTTTAAAAAAAAAACACCCATTTTGTGTAAGACACTACATTTGGGGATTTTGCTGCATTTCCGACAGTCCAATACAAGCGTTATATACCGCTGTTATATTCTGGTTAAAAAAAAAACACCCATTTTGTGCAGGATACTAGATTTGCGACCTTTGCTGCATTTGTGACAGTCCAATACAAGCGTTAAATACCGCTGTTATATTCTGGTTTTAAAAAAAAACACCCATTTTGTGCAAGATACTAGATTTGTGGCCTTTGCTGCATTTGTGACAGTCCAATACAAGCGTTAAATGCTGCTGTTATATTCAAGTTTTTTTTAAAACACCCATTTTGTGCAGGATACTAGCATTTTGTGCAGGATACTAGATTTGCAGCCTTTGCTGCATATATGACAGTCCACTGCAAGCTTTAAATACTGCAGTTATATTCTGGTATTAAAAAAACACCCATTTTGTGCAGGATACTAGATTTGCGGCCTTTGCTGCATTTGTGACAGTCCAATACAAGCGTTAAATACTGCTGTTAAATTCTGGTTTAAAAAAAACAGCCATTTTGTGTAAGACACTACATTTGGGGATTTTGCTGCATTTGTGACAGGAACTGACTAAAGTAATTTTTTTTCAGTCACTGGGCTCAGGGCAAGATAAAAAAATTGTGCCCTGCACCCACACAACTAAATGTATGTAGATTCAGTCCTATTCTCTCACTGAAATTACTAGCAGCATCCTCTCCTTACACTAGTAACAGCAGAGTGATGTGCAGCGCTACGTGCCTCCAGCTTATATAGAGGCTGGGTCACATGCTGCACTGGCCAATCACAGCCATGCCATTAGTAGACTTCTAATGTCACACAGTTAAACGCTTGTTGATTGGCTGCTCTGCATCCTTTCAAAAAGCGCCAAGAAATCGCCGAACACCGAACCCGAACCCAAACTTTTACTGAAATGTTCGGGTTCGGGTACGGGGTCCAAAAATCCTAAAGTTCGGTAGGTTCGCTCAACCCTAAATATAACCACAGTATCTAAAGTGTGTATCTCACAATTCCAGATCCAGACTAGGCCAGAATTTAAATTTTTTGCCCAAAATGGCTGTTTTTCAAATAGCTGACTAGAACCACAGTATCTAAAGGGTGTATCTCATAATGACATATGCAGCAAAGGCTGCAAAATAAACTTTTTTGGCCCACAATTTTTGTTTTTTTAATAACAGAATATGACAATAGTATATAAACCTTGAATTTCAGACATTTGGATGCAACAAGGGCTATAAAATTGTGTATTTCGCCCAAAAATTGTTTTATTAATAGAAGAATATAACTACAGTATCTAAAGGGTGTATCTCACACGTACTGATCTAGACTAGGCCGGAATTTAAGTTTTGTGCACAAAATCGCAGTTTTTTAAAAATAACTGAATAGAACCACAGAATCTGAAGGGTGTATCTCACACGGACTGATCCAGACTAGGACGCAATAAGTTTTTTGCCCAAAAATGTATTTTTTTTCCAGAAATTTGAATAGAACCACAGTATCTAAAGTGTGTATCTCACAATGACATATGCAGCAAAGGCTGCAAAATTAAGTTTTTGGCCCAAAATTTGTGTTTGTTTAATAACAGACTATGACAGCGGTATATAAACCTTGAATTTCACATGTTCGGATGCAGCAAGGGCTGTAAAATTGTGTATTTTGCCCAAAAAGGATGTTTTATTAATAGAAGAATATAACCACAGAATCTAAAGGGTGTATCTCACACTTACAGATCCAGACTAGGCCGGAATTTAAGTTTTGTGCACAAAATGTCTGTTTTTCAAATAACATAATAGAACCACAGTATCTAAAGTGTGTATCTCACAATGACATATGCAGTAAAATATTTTTTTTTGCCCAAAACGGGTGTTGTTTAATAACTGAATATGACAGCAGTATATAACTCTTGAATTTAACATTTGCTGATGATGCAAGGGCTGTAAAATTGTGTATTTTGCCCAAAAATTGTGTTTTGAAAAACCCAGAGAATTATGGCTGTATTTCTACTTTAAATTGCACACTGAATAATCCTGCAAAGGCACCAGATGTTGGATATTGCCAAAAATCAGAGATGCTGCAAGGGCTGCAATATGAAGTATTTAGCAAAAAAAAAAAAATTTAATAACAGAATATGAAAGCTGTATATAACAATAGAATTTCACATGTGCAGATGCAGCTAGGGCTGTAAAATAGTGTATTTTGCACAAAAAGGGTGTTTTTAAAAACCCAGAAAATTATGGCTGTATTTCTAGCTTAAATTGCACACTGACTAAGGCCGCATGCACATGACCGTTGTGTGCATCCGTGGCCGTTGTGCCAGGCAGCAGGGGGCAGACCCCCCCCCTGTAGTTAACACATTGGTGGCCAGTGCGGCCGGCCCCCCCCCTCCCTCCCCTGTAGTTAATTCGTTGGTAGCCAGTGGGCCCCCACCTCCCTCCCCTGTAGTTAACTCGTTGGTGGCCAGTGCGGCCGGCCCCCCCTCCCTCCCCTGTAGTTAACTCGTTGGTGGCCAGTGGGCCCTCTCCCCTCCCTCCCCTCCTAATTGAAATCTCCCCCCTATCATTGGTGGCAGTGGAGAGTACCGATCGAAGTCCCAGTTTAATCGCTGGGGCTCCGATCGGTAACCATGGCAACCGGGGCGCTACTGCAGTCCCGGTTGCCATGGTTACTTAGCAATTTGTAGAAGCATCATACTTACCTGCGAGCTGCAATGTCTGTGTCCGGCCGGGAGCTCCTCCTACTGGTAAGTGACAGGTCTGTGCGGTGCATTCCCTAATGATCTGTCACTTACCAGTAGGAGGAGCTCCCGGCCGGACACAGACATCGCAGCTCGCAGGTAAGTATGATGCTTCTACAAATTGCTAAGTAACCATGGCAACCGGGACTGCAGTAGCATCCCGGTTGCCATGGTTACCGATCAGAGCCCCAGCGATTAAACTGGGACTCCGATTGGTACTCTCCACTGCCATCAATGATAGGGGGGAGATTTTAATTAGGAGGGGGAGGGAGGGGAGAGGGCCCACTGGCCACCAACGAGTTAACTACAGGGGAGGGAGGGGGGCCCACTGGCCACCAATGAGTTAACTACAGGGGAGGGAGGGGGGGCTGGCCACCAACGAGTTAACTAGAGGTGAGGGAGGGGTGGCCCACTGGCTGCCAACAAGTTAACTACAGGGGAGGGAGGGGGGGCTGGCTACCAACGAGTTAACTACAGGGGAGGGAGGGGGGCCCACTGGCTACCAATGAGTTAACTACAGGGGAGGGAGGGGGGGCTGGCCACCAACGAGTTAACTAGAGGTGAGGGAGGGGTGGCCCACTGGCTGCCAACAAGTTAACTACAGGGGAGGGAGGGGGGGCTGGCTACCAACGAGTTAACTACAGGGGAGGGAGGGGGGCCCACTGGCTACCAATGAGTTAACTACAGGGGAGGGAGGGGGGGCCGGCCGCACTGGCCACCAATGAGTTAAAAACAGGGGGGGGTCTTCCCCCTGCTGCCTGGCAGCACCTGCCAGGCAGCAGGGGGCAGTCATGTACACAGTTTTTTAGTATATTCTAACCTGAAGCGTCCCCATCACAATGGGAACGCCTCTGTGTTAGAATATACTGTCGGATCTGAGTTTCACGATCTAGCTCATATCCGACAGTATATTCTAACATAGAGGCGTTCCCATGGTGATGGGGACGCTTTAAGTTAAAATATACCATCGGATTGGAGAAAACTCCGATCCAATGGTATAAAAGGGACTCCTGACTTTACATTAAAAGTCAATGGGGACGGATCCATTTGCAATTGCACCATATTGTGTCAACGTCAAACAGATCCGTCCCCATTGACTTGCATTGTAAATCAGGACGGATCCGTTTGCTCCGCACGGCCAGGCGGACACCAAAACGACTTTTTTTTCATGTCCGTGGATCCTCCAAAAATCAAGGAAGACCCACGGACGAAAAAACGGTCACGGATCACGGACCTACGGACCCCGTTTTTGCGGACCGTGAAAAAATACTGTCGTGTGCATGAGGCCTAATCCTGCAAAGGAACCAGATGTTGGATATTTTTTTTAAAGTGTGTTTTTTTTACTAACAGAATATGAAAGCTGTATATAACCCTTGAATTTCACACATGCAGATGCATCAAGGGCTGTAAAATAGTGTATTTTGCAAAAAAGGGTCTTTGTAAAAACCCAGAAAGTTATGGCTGTATTTCTAGCTTAATCCTGCAAATTCACCAGATGCAGGATATTGCCAAAAAAGGGTGTTTTAAAAAAAAAAAGATTATTAGTGCAGTATTTCAAGCTTGGATTTTAATGTCACAAAAGCTCAGATGCAGTGCTGGTGCACTGAGCTTGCATATGATGGCCGCCGCCACCGCCCACCTAACTAACAGACGGATAAAAGTTGTTTTTTCTCTGTCACTGGGTTCAGGGCAGGGTAAAAATATTGTGCACTGCACCCACATAACTAAATCTATGTAGATCGCTGAGTTCAATTGGAGTTCTGATCACAGATTCTGTCCTATTCTCTCCCTGAAATCACCAGCAGCAGCATCCTCTCCCTACACTAGAAACAGCAGAGTGACGTGCAGCGCTACATGACTCCAGCTTACATGCTGCACTGGCCAATCACAGCCATGCCATTAGTAGGCATGGCTGTGATGGCTTCTAAGGTCACATAGTTAAATGCTTCTTGATTGGCTAATCTGTAGCCTTTCAAAAAGCACCAAGAAATGGCTTAACACCAAACCCAAACACAAACTTTTACTAAAATGTTTGGGTTCGGGGTCCAAAAATCCTAAAGTTCTCTACGAACCCAAACTTTACAGTTCGGGTTCCCTCGACCCTATTAGAGATGAGAACGTTTTTGAAAAAATTCAATTTGGCAGATTCGCCGAATAAAAAATAAAAAAATTGCTTTGTGACGAATTAGCAGTGAGTGCAACGACAACAATAGTGCCACCCCCATCATTGTACTTCTCAGATGCCGCGTTCATACATGATCATGGCATCTGAGTGTAAAAACTGTGTGAAATAAACATATAAAAATTTTCACACAGGATTTTAGCCGAGATCTTCAACCAAGATGGCGGCTGGCGGCCCGTCGTGAGCAAATGGAGGAGGTAAGTATGATTATTATTTTTTTACACAATTTCAGGTTAAATCGATTCGCTCACACGAAGCACGAGGAAATTCGGCTTCGGGGCAAACCGAATTTAATCAGAAATTACACTACCCCTAACTTGTACAGTCCTCCAACCTCCTAGCCATCTTCTCCCCCAAAACATCTACACCTTACCCATTGAGGTGCAGCCCAGTTCTCCAGGAACTTAAACCCCTCCTTCTTACACCAGTTCTTGAGCCATTTTTTTAATCTTCCTAATCTCCCACTTTGGTGTGACTAGTGATACAGGTAGTATTTCAGAAAATACTACCTTCAGATTCTTGCTCTGAGCTTGTGACCTAAATGATTAAAATCATTTGTAAGGGCGCTCCACCTACCTCTAATGTTGTCAATGGTTCCAAAGTGGACCATGACCACTGGGTCTTCGCCAGTTCCTCCCAGTAATCTATCAACTCAATCTATGATACAGTATGTTGAACTCGAGCGCCAGGAAGAGAACACACCGTTTGACGATCCCGGTATTTGTGACGGACCACTCCATCTGTACCCCTAATAATTGAGTCTCCGACTACCAGCACCCATCTCGCCTGCCCTGCTCTCCTGATCCACTGCTTACTGGAGCTGACATTCCTCTGACTGGCATAGGAAATGTCTTGCTGCAGCAGTGCTCTCCCTGAACTAACATCCCCTCATCTGCCAACCTTGAAAATGTGTTAGGGTGTGCCAGATCAGTGGTAGCCTCCCTTGCACTCTTCCTTCTACCCTGCTTTCTGTTACCCAGAAAGCTACCTCACATTCCTGATCCTCCATGTTATCACCCTCCCCTGCATCTACCCCATAGAGTGCCTGCTCCGTGAGCGAGGAAACTCCTTTTTCAAATTGCCAATGTTTCTCATTGTAGAAATTTGATTGTTTAGACAAATTACGTGTGATTCCAAATGGGCAATTTGCTCACATTTTGAACAAAGATATGCACCCTCAAATGGCTGTTCCAGGACTGCATAAATTACAAGATGTGCACTGGACTGTGTTGTCAATAAAGAAACACATACTAATGGGGATTACACAAGGAAAAATATAATAATGTATTGCAATGACAAAAAAGTGACTTAGTGTAGTCTCTTCCTACATTCCGTTCAGTTCAGTTTTGTCCCCATTGACAATGAATGGGGACAAAACTGAAGCATTTTTTTTCCGGTATTGAGCCCCTATGACGGAACTCAATACCGAAAAACTTAAACGCTAGTGTGAAAGTAGCCTAAAACTGCTGTAAGGATTGTTACAAATAAGTGCAAAAGACATGCAGAGGAGTAGAAGACATGAGTAGAGCCAAAACCTTATTTTGCTAGTTGAATGCAGATATGAGAATGTTTTCTTTCTTTATTTCATTCCTTCTTTTCTTCCTTCTTTTTTTTTTCTTTTTTCTTTATTGTGCTCAATCTATAGGTTGTGAAATATATAACCAAGAAAAAGTCTTTTTACTAATGTAAAAATATTTGAAAGCGTAGGTTTCGACATCCTTCTATCAGGCAAGTGAATATAATACATTGTTGCAATCTTTAGTGTATCAATAAATGGATTAAGCAACAGTTTTAAGTATAATGCATGCATAGAACTGGTTTAGTATAAAATTACCTATTAGATTGTATACTTTCCGAAACCTTTTATAGCAGCTTGAAAGGTAAATTTTCGGGTGCACGTTGGTAATCAATGTTCTTTTTAGTGCTGGAAGAAAGCGGCTTTCTGTTTATAGAATGTCTAAGTTATGTGGTCTGTTACCTGGAACAGTTCATTAACTCATTTATTTGCTTTCTTCTCCTTATCAGTAAGGGACAGAACTACAAAGCAATATCCAGTTCGCCTTACTGCTTATTTCAATGTTTGATTTTGAAATAAAACATACTGACACCTGCAGATCTATAGTCTGAAAGTCCGTTGTGCAAAAGGGTATATAAATCATTTTTATATTTGGTGTAATGCAGGACTTCACAGGCTGCAGAGGGGCTATTTATTTTTCAGGCAGCAAACAGCAGGACCTGCTTGGCTGTCACTGAGAATCTTCCAGTTGTCCTTTGTTTGTTTTTATATTATTTCTGATTAGGGATGAGCGAACTTGAACTGTATAGTTCGGGTTCGTACCGTATTTTGGGGTGTCCGTGACACGGACCCGAACCCGGACATTTTCGTAAAAGTCCGGGTTCGGGTTCGGTGTTCGTCGCTTTCTTGGAGCTTTTGTGACGCTTTCTTGGCGCTTTTTGAAAGGCTGCAAAGCAGCCAATAAACAAGCGTCATACTACTTGCCCCAAGAGGCCGTCACAGCCATGCCTACTATTGGCATGGCTGTGATTGGCCAGAGCACCATGTGACCCAGCCTCTATTTAAGCTGGAGTCACATAGCGCTGCCCGTCACTCTGCTCTGATTAGCGTAGGGAGAGGTTGCATCTGCGACAGTAGGGCGAGATTAGGCAGATTAACTCCTTCAAAGGACTTGATTATTGATCGATCTGCAGCAGTGGGTCATTGAGCTGCTGATACTCAATTGCTCACTGTTTTTAGGCTGCCCAGACCGTTTGTCAGTCACTTTTTTCTGGGGTGATCGGCGGCCATTCTGTGTCTTGTGGTGCGCCAGCACAAGCTGCGACCAAGTGCATTTAACCCTCAATGGTGTGGTTGTTTTTTGGCTAAAGCTTGCATCAGGGTGAAGCTGTCACACCAAGTGCATTTAACCAGCAATAGTCTGTTTATTTTTTGGCCATATACTACATCAGGGGCAAGCTGCGCCTGTCACCAAGTGCATTTAACCCTCAATGGTGTGGTTGTTTTGTGGCTAAAGCCTACATCAGGGTGAAGCTGTCACACCAAGTGCATTTAACCAGCAATAGTCTTCTTATTTTTTGGCCATATACTACATCAGGGGCAAGCTGCGCCTGTCACCAAGTGCATTTAACCCTCAATGGTGTAGTTGTGTTTTGGCTGAAGCCTACATCAGGGTGAAGACGTCACACCAAGTGCATTTAACCAGCAATAGTCTGTTTATTTTTTGGCCATATACTACATCAGGGGCAAGCTGCGCCCGTCACCAAGTGCATTTAACCCTCAGTAGAGTGGTTGGTCAAGCTGTCACACCAAGTGCATTTAACCAGCAATAGTGTGGTTATTTTTTGGCCATATCCCAGTCTAATTCTGTCAGTAAATCTATACCTGTCACCCAGCGCCTAAATACGAGGCCTCAAATTTATATCCCGCTAAATCTGTCGTTACTGGTGTACTGTTCTGGCTGGGCAAGTTATTTAGTGTCCGTCAAAGCACATTTTTTGTTCTGGGTTGAAATACAATTCCCAATTTAGCAATTTCATAATTTAGTGGTTTCTGCAATATCAGAGCTATTTGAAATCTATCACTAAAAGGGTATATAATATTCAAGGTGCACATAGGGTCATTCAGAATAACTTCACACACACGCTACTGTGCATTTCCAAGTCTAATTCCGTCAGTAAATCTATACCTGTCATCCAGCGCCTAAATACTAGGCCTCAAATTTATATTCCGCTAAATCTGTCGTTACTGGTGTACTGTTTTGGCTGGGCAAGTTATTTAGTGTCCGTCAAAGCACATTTTTTGTTCTGGGTTGAAATACAATTCCCAATTTAGCAATTTCCTAATTTAGTGGTTTCTGCTGTATCAGGCCTACTTTAAATACATCCCTAAAGGGTATATAATATTCAAGGTGCACATAGGGTCATTCAGAATAACTTCACACACACGCTACTGTGCATTTCCAATTCTAATTCTGTCAGTAAATCTATACCTGTCACCCAGCGCCTAAATACTAGGCCTCAAATTTATATTCCGCTAAATCTGTCGTTACTGGTGTACTGTTCTGGCTGGGCAAGTTATTTAGTGTCCGTCAAAGCACATTTTTTGTTCTGGGTTGAAATACAATTCCCAATTTAGCAATTTCCTAATTTAGTGGTTTCTGCTGTATCAGAGCTATTTTAAATCTATCCCTAAAAGGGTATATAATATTCAAGGTGCACATAGGGTCATTCAGAATAACTTCACACACACGCTACTGTGCATTTCCAAGTCTAATTCCGTCAGTAAATCTATACCTGTCACCCAACGCCGAAATACTAGGCCTCAAATTTATATTCCGCTAAATCTGTCGTTACTGATGTACTGTTCTGGCTGGGCAAGCTATTTAGTGTCCGTCAAAGCACATTTTTTGTTCTGGGTTGAAATACAATTCCCAATTTAGCAATTTCCTAATTTAGTGGTTTCTGCTGTATCAGAGCTATTTTAAATTTATCCCTAAAAGGGTATATAATATTCAAGGTGCACATAGGGTCATTCAGAATAACTTCACACACACGCTACTGTGCATTTCCAAGTCTAATTCCGTCAGTAAATCTATACCTGTCACCCAGCGCCAAAATACTAGGCCTCAAATTTATATTCCGCTAAATCTGTTGTTACTGGTGTACTGCTCTGGCTGGGCAAGTTATTTAGTGTCCGTCAAAGCACATTTTTTGTTCTGGGTAGAAATACAATTCCCAATTTAGCAATTTCCTAATTTAGTGGTTTCTGCTGTATCAGAGCTATTTGAAATCTATCCCTAAAAGGGTATATAATATTCAAGGTGCACATAGGGTCATTCAGAATAACTTCACACACACGCTACTGTGCATTTCCAAGTCTAATTCCGTCAGTAAATCTATACCTGTCACCCAGCGCCGAAATACTAGGCCTCAAATTTATATTCAGCTGAATTTGAATACAATACATTGGGCCAAATAATATTTTTGTTGTTGTGGTGAACGATAACAATGAGCAAAACATCTAGTAAGAGACGCGGACGTGGACATGGTCGTGGTGGTGTTAGTGGACCCTCTGGTGCTGGGAGAGGACGTGGCCGTTCTGCCACATCCACACGTCCTAGTGTACCAACTACCTCAGGTCCCAGTAGCCGCCAGAATTTACAGCGATATATGGTGGGGCCCAATGCCGTTCTAAGGATGGTAAGGCCTGAGCAGGTACAGGCATTAGTCAATTGGGTGGCCGACAGTGGATCCAGCACGTTCACATTATCTCCCACCCAGTCTTCTGCAGAAAGCGCACAGATGGCGCCTGAAAACCAACCCCATCAGTCTGTCACATCACCCCCATGCATATCAGGGAAACTGTCTGAGCCTCAAGTTATGCAGCAGTCTCTTATGCTGTTTGAAGACTTTGCTGGCAGGGTTTCCCAAGGGCATCCACCTAGCCCTTCCCCAGCGGTGGAAGACATAGACTGCACTGACGCACAACCACTTATGTTTCCTGATGATGAGGACATGGGAATACCACCTCAGCATGTCTCTGATGATGACGAAACACAGGTGCCAACTGCTGCGTCTTTCTGCAGTGTGCAGACTGAACAGGAGGTCAGGGATCAAGACTGGGTGGAAGACGATGCAGGGGACGATGAGGTCCTAGACCCCACATGGAATGAAGGTCGTGCCACTGACTTTCACAGTTCGGAGGAAGAGGCAGTGGTGAGACCGAGCCAACAGCGTAGCAAAAGAGGGAGCAGTGGGCAAAAGCAGAACACCCGCCGCCAAGAGACTCCGCCTGCTACTGACCGCAGCCATCTTAGACCGAGCACCCCAAAGGCAGCTTCAAGGAGTTCCCTGGCATGGCACTTCTTCAAACAATGTGCTGACGACAAGACCCGAGTGGTTTGCACGCTGTGCCATCAGAGCCTGAAGCGAGGCATTAACGTTCTGAACCTTAGCACAACCTGCATGACCAGGCACCTGCATGCAAAGCATGAACTGCAGTGGAGTAAACACCTTAAAAACAAGGAAGTCGCTCAGGCTCCCCCTGCTACCTCTTCTGCTGCTGCCGCCTCGGCCTCTTCTGCTGCTGCCGCCTCGGCCTCTTCTACTGCTGCCGCCTCGGCCTCTTCCTCCGCCTCTGGAGGAACGTTGGCACCTGCCGCCCAGCAAACAGGGGATGTACCACCAACACCACCACCACCTCCGTCACCAAGCGTCTCAACCATGTCACACGGCAGCGTTCAGCTCTCCATCTCACAAACATTTGAGAGAAAGCATAAATTCCCACCTAGCCACCCTCGATCCCTGGCCCTGAATGCCAGCATTTCTAAACTACTGGCCTATGAAATGCTGTCATTTAAGCTGGTGGACACAGACAGCTTCAAACAGCTCATGTCGCTTGCTGTCCCACAGTATGTTGTTCCCAGCCGCCACTACTACTCCAAGAGAGCCGTGCCTTCCCTGCACAACCAAGTATCCGATAAAATCAAGTGTGCACTGCGCAACGCCATCTGTAGCAAGGTCCACCTAACCACAGATACGTGGACCAGTAAGCACGGCCAGGGACGCTATATCTCCCTAACTGCACACTGGGTAAATGTAGTGGCAGCTGGGCCCCAGGCGGAGAGCTGTTTGGCGCACGTCCTTCCGCCGCCAAGGATCGCAGGGCAACATTCTTTGCCTCCTGTTGCCACCTCCTCCTTCTTGGCTTCCTCCTCCTCTTCTTCCACCTGCTCATCCAGTCAGCCACACACCTTCACCACCAACTTCAGCACAGCCCGGGGTAAACGTCAGCAGGCCATTCTGAAACTCATATGTTTGGGGGACAGGCCCCACACCGCACAGGAGTTGTGGCGGGGTATAGAACAACAGACCGACGAGAGGTTGCTGCCGGTGAGCCTCAAGCCCGGCCTGGTGTTGTGCGATAATGGGCGAAATCTCGTTGCAGCTCTGGGACTAGCCGGTTTGACGCACATCCCTTGCCTGGCGCATGTGCTAAATTTGGTGGTGCAGAAGTTCATTCACAACTACCCCGACATGTCAGAGCTGCTGCATAAAGTGCGGGCCGTCTGTTCGCGCTTCCGGCGTTCACATCCTTCCGCTGCTCGCCTGTATGCGCTACAGCGTAACTTCGGCCTTCCCGCTCACCGCCTCATATGCGACGTGCCCACCAGGTGGAACTCCACCTTGCACATGCTGGACAGACTGTGCGAGCAGCAGCAGGCCATAGTGGAGTTTCAGCTGCAGCACGCACGGGTCAGTCGCACTGCGGAACAGCACCACTTCACCACCAATGACTGGGCCTCCATGCGAGACCTGTGTGCCCTGTTGCGCTGTTTCGAGTACTCCACCAACATGGCCAGTGGCGATGACGCCGTTATCAGCGTTACAATACCACTTCTATGTCTCCTTGAGAAAACACTTAGGGCGATGATGGAGGAGGAGGTGGCCCAGGAGGAGGAGGAGGAGGAAGAGGGGTCATTTTTAGCACTTTCAGGCCAGCCTCTTCGAAGTGACTCAGAGGGAGGTTTTTTGCAACAGCAGAGGCCAGGTACAAATGTGGCCAGCCAGGGCCCACTACTGGAGGACGAGGATGAGGAGGAGGTGGAGGAGGATGAGGATGAAGCATGGTCACAGCGGGGTGGCACCCAACGCAGCTCGGGCCCATCACTGGTGCGTGGCTGGGGGGAAAGGCTCCCACAGGATCTGTCCGTCCCTTGTCCAGATTAGACATTAACTACCTCCCCTTAACCATATATTATTGTACTCCAGGGCACTTCCTCATTATTTTCATTTTACCATTATATTGCGAGTCTACCCAAAGTTGAATGAACCTCTCCTCTGTCTGGGTGCCGGGGCCTAAATATATGCCAATGGACTGTTCCAATGTTGGGTGACGTGAAGCCTGATTCTCTGCTATGATATGAAGACTGATTCTTTGCTGACATGAAGCCAGATTGTCTGTTACGGGACCTCTCTCCTCTGCCTGGGTGCTGGGCCTAAATTTATGAAAATGGACTGTTACAGTGGTGGGTGACGTGAAGCCTGATTCTCTGCTATGACATGAAGACTGATTCTCTGGTGACATGAAGCCAGATTCTGTGTTACGGAACCTCTCTCCTCTGCCTGTGTGCTGGGCCTAAATTTATGAAAATGGACTGTTCCAGTGGTGGGTGACGTGAAGCCTGATTCTCTGCTATGGGACCTCTCTCCAATTGATTTTGGTTAATTTTTATTTATTTAATTTTAATTTTAATTCATTTCCCTATCCACATTTGTTTGCAGGGGATTTGCCTACATGTTGCTGCCTTTTGCAGCCCTCTAGCCCTTTCCTGGGCTGTTTTACAGCCTTTTTAGTGCCGAAAAGTTCGGGTCCCCATTGACTTCAATGGGGTCCGGGATGAAGTTCAGATCGGGTTCGGATCCCGAACCCGAACATTTTCGGGAAGTTCGGCCGAACTTCTCGAACCCGAACATCCAGGTGTCCGCTCAACTCTATTTCTGATTTATTTATTTAGACAAGATTTTAAAATGTTTTTCAGAAAAAAATCTATAGAAATGGATAGCATCTCTTTGGGTATCCATCAGCTTTTCCTGTATTTTTGATGACAAGAATAGTCATATTCTTGGTGTCAAATATACTGGAACTCCAAGATACACCATCAAAATCAATTTGTCTATCACAGAGCATTTTATGCCAATATTGTGCCACTATTCTGGCCTAAAAATCTGTCTGAAAGTAAGCCAAACAATAGTTGGTGTAAAGTCAGAGAAAAGTTTATATCTCTGCACCAGATTTATTATCCAGCCACTGTGATTAATCTGGTGCAGGGATGGATAGACAGCCTGTCTTACTCCATTTTTAGGATTAGTAAATCTGGACCAGTGTGTGGTGTCTACATGCCTAGAATACAAGGCTCAATTCAGCAGTAAAAAGGAAATGTACTAATACTGTATTTAGAAATGTTATCTCATGCAAGAGACATGCTATTCTAGCACATGTGGCTGCTGAGGCCAGAGAATGGCTGCATTGGTCATGGAAACCCAAAGCAGCCACATCCGGGGCTACACCCCTGGAATGGCAGATCTGTGGACAATGTTTTTTTTTTTTTGCTTTTGTTTTTTAAATTTGGGCACTCAAGTCAACTCTAAGGCATGCTTACTAGAGATGAGCGAAAAATTTTAAAACTTAGATTCAGACGCTTTGCCAAATTTTTTTCAAGAAATTTGCTTCACTCCAAATTAATTCACTAAATCACAAAGTGTGTTAAATCATCTATATCTTGGCCTGCAGGGAGAGTGTATCTCAGTGTAAATTACTGTGCATACCAGCAACATGCATAGCTAGTACTTTCTGGTAGTGAAAAAGTTACTGTGCGTCAGTATCACAGGGAGGCCTGATACAGTACATGGACATGCACATCGTAATGCAGGCACCCAATAGTCTTAGCTAACCCCTAGCTAAACCAAAAGGAAAGCACACAGCAGTCTTTAGTAAAAGAAAAAATGTGTTTCACTGCAAGACCTGTGTCCCATGGAGGCAGTGCCAATAAAGTAGTGGATAAAAAAAAAAAGATTATTTTAAGCCATGTTGTGGCAGTGCAAACACATGCTTTTGAATCACTTCTGTTAGCTGTAAAATGACTGTGTGTCACTATTAGGCTCAGTTCACACTTTACTTATTTGGTCAGTTATGGGTCAAAAACACAGAACAGGTGCAGATCTTTTCATGATACCTTATCTGAGAGTAGGGTTTTGGCTCACCATAAAGTAAATGCTGGAATTAACTGACCAAATAACTTTAAGTGTGAACTCAGTCTTAAAGGTCAATGTTAGCATCAGGTATATTGTTTTTAACCGTGAAGTGCCAAAGATTCTACTATAGAGTGAAAGAGCTGTCTCATTTTACACCATGTGTTGTTACCACATAGATTAATAGATAGCCTTTTCTGTTAGCCACCAATTCTACTAAACTGGCAAAGGGCTCTCTTATTTCACTGTTGTGGGGGTGTCCACATTGATTTCTAGATAGCCTATTCCATTAGCCACTGATTCTACTAAAGTGGGATAGAGCAGTCTCATTTTACACCATTTGCTACTTCCACAAAGATTGTTAGGTAAAAAGCCAAAGATACAAGTAGTGTCCCGGTCAATGAGTGGGGAGGGTTTCAGCAGTATTTTTCCCTTCTTGTGACCCATCAGAACAACCCCCCCCACCCCCCCCCCAAAAAAAAAAAATGATTCTGTTGTTGGAGCATCCACCCTCACATGTTCAGTATTTGATCAGTAATTGATCAGTATTTGTGAAGCAAAAACAGGAGTGTTTCCAAAATAGAGATGACATGTGAAGGAAATATTTGCAAGTCTTCTGAGTTTTGAACCCACTCATGCTTTTAGCTTCTAAATCATGATCAAATCCAGATGCAAAATACTGACCGTGTGATTGAGGACTTATGGATGCTCCAAAAACAGAATCTGATTGTGATGGATCAGCAGTACAGTAAAAAAAAAAGGTGATATCAACAAGGCCAAACAGAGACACTAGTGGCCCCAGAAAGGACTCATGTTTACAAAGGATAATGTCTTAACATTCTGTGTTGAAAAACAAGTTCTCTTTGGAGTAATTATGTCCCACACTGCACTAAATACCCACTCTGATGCTACACTACTGGCTAGGCAGAAAATCTTGTCCAGGGCAAACTCTGCCAGTTGCGACCACAATTCAAGTTTGGCTGCCCAGTAGTCCAGGGTTCACTCCAAGTATGCCACCACCTGCTGGTACAGGTTCTGCACCATGTCCTGCTGCTGGCTGGTTTATTTAGTTTCAGTGAAGAAATGTGCTCATTAGAAACTCGAAACTCAAGTTGGTGTTGCTCCTTAAATCCCCCCCAACCCCTTCTCCAACAATCATGACACATATGGGCAGCAACCAACCAATTACATAGGATGTCTCGACAGATGAGGTTAAGCCCAAGAACCGATAACAAAGCTTTACACCCCTACAAAAGGAGGGAACACCCCCCAGCCCACTGTGTTCTTTTCTGTCCTCCAGACAGGTGGACTGGCGGTTTTTTGGGGAAGTGTTTTTTTGTGTTTGGCGGTTTCTTTCCGCCAACTTTGGTATTTTTTCTCTTAGCCCCCCTTTACTTAGTTTCAGGGCTTCTCCTTTCTTACCTCCCCTCTTCTCCGTCCAGCGCTGCGTCTCCGATGGCGCCGCCATCACCGGAAGTGACGTCAGCCCCTTCCCGGCGTCACTTCCCGGTTTTCGGCTTTGGCCGAGTATATTCATTTTTTCGGACAGATTTTTTACAGGCGATAGATGCTCTGTCTGTATTTTGGCTGTGCTAGGGGAGGGGGAGTAGTTTAGCCTATTTTATCAAATTAAAATAGGCTTATTCTGTCGCAGAGTTAGGATCTAGTTTAGATCCTCCTAGGGGCGGAGCTAGCTCCTTTTCTCTCTCAATCGTCCTCTGACAGCACACGTTTTCTAAGCTAGCTCCCAGAGCCCATTAGTACCTGGCACTTCTTCTATTGTTCGCATTGCAGTGCGAGGCTTGCTGTAGATCCCAGTCAGCCACGGAACCCACAATGCAAGAAATGTACCAGTGGGTCAAGGGATATGTGGATGTATCCATCAAAGGCGTGGTTAACCTGCTGGAAGAGAGGCTTCCTGCCACTTCTCAAGCTCCCATGGATACCTCCGCGCCTGTGGAAAGACCCGCCACAATTTCTTTGGTCTCCTCCTCTTCAGATGAAGAGGAGTTAACATCATGCTTTCTTCCACCAGAGAAAACTCAGAAATTGCTAAAGTCCATCAGGTCGGGGGACCATGATGTTGACACCGGGGAGTCCTCCGATCCCGCCGGTCGGGCACAGCGTGTCTTGAAGGCGGATTATACCCTTCTTTCCGTTATGTGGATGGAATAGAAAAAACCTGAGAAAGATCCAGTCCTGACTAAGAAATTCAGGATTATGTTTGCCAAGGCAAACTCCTTGGTGGAATCGTGGGGTTCCATTCCCAAGGTGGACATGGCTATCGGCACACTGTCAAAACGCACTCTGGTGCCAGCAGACGATGGGTCTAGTCTGCAAGACCCTTGATAGAAGGGCAGAGTGCACGTTAAGAAGAGGCTACTCGGCCGCTGCAGCCTCTGCTTCGACCGCTATCGCGACTACAGAAGTTTCATCCTTCCTCCATTCCCGCCTAAATCAAATCCAGACGCATGTGGACCAGAGAGTGTCCCAGGATGACATCCTGGCTGCATTAAAGACCATCAATCTGGCGACAGACTTTCTGTGTGACACAGCACAGTTACAGCTAAAATTGGCAGCTAAGTACATGGCCCTGGTCTCTGCAGCCCGCAGGCCCTTATGGCTTAAACCATGGGTCGCGGATAACGTATCAAAATTTGTGTGGTCTCCCCTTTGAGCCTGACCACTTGTTTGGCTCACAATTGGACAAGATCATGGAGGATCTCTCCGATAAGAAGGGGAAAAGTCTTCCTCAGCAGCCCTTTCAGGGACGGGGCAGACAAGAGGTCGGCGGTAGATCCGGCCAACAAGCGCAAAATAGATCTCGTAGTGACTGGGGGGCGCAATGAAAATCTTTGAATCGCCCTCGCAGAGGAGCTAAGGTGGCTAAGCCCTCCTGACTATGGGCCTCTCACAGGCTCTTGGTTAACCCCCGCTACTCCTGCCATCCTTCCGGAAGATTTTCCTATTCCTTATCCCCTTGTGCCTGTCGGGGGCGTCTCACCCAGTTCAAGGATGTCTGGGCTCAAGAGATTCCGGACCCCTGGGTCCTAGAGGTAAATTCTGAGGGCTACTTAATAAACCTCAAGTCACCTCCTCCGGAGAGATTTGTCATCAACCAGCGCCTACCGCCCGCCAGGCAGGCGATTCTGGAGGCCTATATCCAGGACTATATCCTCAAAGGCGCTCTGAAGGAGGTTCCGGCAGGAGAGCAGGGCTTAGGGATCTATTCTCCGTTTTTTATAGTTCCCAAGAAATCGGGAGACCTCTAGATGATTATCGATTTATCAATTGATTTATAAGGAAGGCAAATCTCAGGATCGCGGTCCAGATCTCGGGGGTCCTCAGGCATCTTCAATTTGTTGAAAAGTGGTTTTAGAGATCCGCTCACCTCTGTTCCCCCACGGTAGGTGCACCAACCACGATTTGAGTACACCCCTCAAAATTGTAGTTTAAAATAGAAAAATATGTGGATGGGCACTCTATATGAAGGTAAATAGGACGTATTTTATTAATATAATTTCATAAAATGCAAACAATATATAAACCAATATAAAATAGATATACACTCTGTATAAAAATCTGTAAAAATTTGGAAACAGATCAAATTCTTATGCTGCTTCATGAAACTGGGGCTGATACCTAATGCAAACCCCACTTTATATTACAGGACCAATTTGTCCTGGAAATGAGGTTTTGTATTAGATGGGAATGGTCAGGCACTCAGTCCCCATTGCATGTGATAGTATCTGTCCAAATATACATAAACAAGTTAAGATGACATATATAATTTCACTGATAAAAGTAAATGGTCCTATTTAATATAGCCACTTGAATTTCTTATTTAGAATTGTTGGTGTGCTTTAAATACTATATGTAGCAAGGTCCTGCTCAGATTGAAACTCTTTGTGAATAATGAACAGTCTCCTTTTATATCCGCATGGAGTTCGCTACAAATGTAACCAGTCTTTCTAGTGTTGATCTTTAGAATATTCTAATAACGGCATCCAGATCAAATCGCTATGGCGAAAATCCTTGATGGTACAGTGGATCGTTCTTTTTCAGTTGGTGCTATATATTGCGTCAAGAAAAGTTTTTACCCACTATGTGGGCTTACCTTTGCCTATAGTTTGCGGGAACTTGCGAGTAAGTTCGTCCTCCACATAGCACGCCGGCGTCCCGGCTGCAGAGTTGATCGCGTCCCACGTGTCTCTGCTGCTGATTAGCAGAAGCTGGTTTGGTATAGAGACCACGTCTTTTTTCGGCGCAGGTAAATGACGTCTTTCCAATCTGTTCAAATGGATTAAAGATGTTCCTTTTTCTTCTTAGTGCACTTAAGTTCTTTAAGATCGGGGTATCTTTCAAGGTCCTACGCCAGACGCGTTTCGGGGAGATGCTGTCCCCTTCCTCAGTGGCATACCCCAATCCTCTAAATCCTCGTCTTTTATACCAATTTCAGGTATTTCTCAAAATCCGTTCTGGATTTGTATTGTGTGCCAAAAGACGGACTGGATCTACTTTTTTTTGTAAGATTCTGGCCTAGTTGCGATTTCGATGCGTTTTTTTTGTAAGGATGCGTTTTTTTCAATATAGATGCGTTTTTTTCACAATATTTGCAGTTTATTGTATGTTATTAAATCCAGAGGAACTGCTTTTTGATGTTTTGTTTTCATATTATTTGTAAAAATACATCTCTATCTTATTTATAAGTAGTTTTTCCAGCAATTTTTTGTTATAAATGTCCACAATATTGAAAACATATAAGTATTCTATTGCAATATAAAAGAGTGAATTCAAAAATAGGGTTAAAACATACTAAAAATATAAATATAAATTTTCATATAAATTTTCATACAAATATTCACAGCTTTCATGGTTGAGATCATTTCTCCCTATAGTGGGGTCTAATATGGGGTTATGTGCGGATTCTATGCATTTTATTCATACATATATTTTCATTTTCATTAGTATTCCTACAGATTATTGGGTCCCATTGTAGTATTTCACCTATAGACAAATGCTTCTAATTCTAATTTAATAGATTTAAACGGATAAACGGATTTTGAGAAATACCTGAAATTGGTATAAAAGACGAGGATTTAGAGGATTGGGGTATGCCACTGAGGAAGGGGACAGCATCTCCCCGAAACGCGTCTGGCGTAGGACCTTGAAAGATACCCCGATCTTAAAGAACTTAAGTGCACTAAGAAGAAAAAGGAACATCTTTAATCCATTTGAACAGATTGGAAAGACGTCATTTACCTGCGCCGAAAAAAGACGTGGTCTCTATACCAAACCAGCTTCTGCTAATCAGCAGCAGAGACACGTGGGACGCGATCAACTCTGCAGCCGGGACGCCGGCGTGCTATGTGGAGGACGAACTTACTCGCAAGTTCCCGCAAACTATAGGCAAAGGTAAGCCCACATAGTGGGTAAAAACTTTTCTTGACGCAATATATAGCACCAACTGAAAAAGAACGATCCACTGTACCATCAAGGATTTTCACCATAGCGATTTGATCTGGATGCCGTTATTAGAATATTCTAAAGATAAACACTAGAAAGACTGGTTACATTTGTAGCGAACTCAATGCGGATATAAAAGGAGACTGTTCATTATTCACAAAGAGTTTCAATCTTAGCAGGACCTTGCTACATATAGTATTTAAAGCACACCAACGATTCTAAATAAGAAATTCAAGTGGCTATATTAAATAGGACCATTTACTTTTATCAGTGAAATTATATATGTCATCTTAACTTGTTTATGTATATTTGGACAGATACTATCACATGCAACGGGGACTGAGTGCCTGACCATTCCCATCTAATACAAAACCTCATTTCCAGGACAAATTGGTCCTGTAATATAAAGTGGGGTTTGCATTAGGTATCAGCCCCAGTTTCATGAAGCAGCATAAGAATTTGATCTGTTTCCAAATTTTTACAGATTTTTATACAGAGTGTATATCTATTTTATATTGGTTTATATATTGTTTGCATTTTATGAAATTATATTAATAAAATACGTCCTATTTACCTTCATATAGAGTACCCATCCACATATTTTTCTATTTTAATCTTCAATTTGTTGCCTTACCCTTCGGGATTTCCTCTGCTCCTATCACCTTCACCAAGGTGGTGCTTTCGGTGGTGGCAGCTCTGAGTCTTCAAGGGCTGACCGTAATTCCTTACCTGGACGATTGGCTCCTAAAAGCCTCCTCGGTTCCAGTTCTTACCCACCATCTTCATGTGGCTATCTCTTTCTTCTAGGCTATCTCCGCCTAGGGTGGATCATTAAATGGCAGATGTCGAATGTGAGCCCGTCGACTTCAGTAATCTATCTTGGCTTCATAGTAGACTTCGTTGGGATGTCCCTCCAGTTGACTCCAGAAAGAAGAACTCAGATTCTGGACCTGGCAAGGTTCATATCTGTTCCTCGTCGAGTTTCCATCAAGACTCTCATGAAGATGTTGGGGCTCATGTCAGCGGCTGCGGAGGCAGTCCCTTGGGCTTTGTGGCACCTCTCCCAATTACAATCGGAGGTCCTTGCCAAATGGGATGGCAGCCCTGCCGGGCAAAATTCCCTGTGTTACCTGTCTTGTCAGACTTGAACCTCCCTGAGATGGTGGCTCCATCTCCCGGGGGAGAAGTATATAACCCAGCCATCCTGGGTCATATTGACTACGGATGCATCCCAAGTAGGCTGGGGCACTCACCTAGACAGTTCCCCTGTCCAAGCTACTTTCCTCCAATCTCAGCGAGATTCGAGCCATCCTGCTAGCCCTCCTTCACTTTGCAGTGAGAGTACAGTCAGACAACATGACTGCAGTCCTGTACATCAACAAGCAGGGAGGTACAAGATCTCTATCCCTCCTTTCAAAGATCAGGGTAATTCTTCGGTGGGCAGAGTTGAACCTTTCCCACCTGTCTGCCATCCACATCCGTGGTTCCTGCAATATAATCGCGGATCGTCTGAGTCATGGTCTGCCAACAATGGAATGGTCCCTGCATCCGGAGATATTCAGACAGATAATCCTCAGGTTGGGTTTGCCAGAGGTAGATCTCATGGCAACGAGGTTCAATGCCAAGGTGGAGAGGTTCTGCTCCCTTTACAGGGAGGACAACCCCCTGGCGATAGATGCTCTGTCGATACCATGGAGGTTCAGGCTGGCTTACATCTTCCCTCCCTTTTCCTTGATACCGAGGGTATTGATGAAAATTCGTCAGGATCAGGCCTCGGTAATAGCCATCATACCGTTTTAGCCCAAAAGCTCCTGGTTTACCCAGCTCATTCAGATGAGTCGGGGACATTATTGGAGGCTCCCCCCACAGCAGACCCTGGTGTCATGGGAAACTCACCTCTGCCCAGATCTGCACAGGTTCAACCTGACAGCCTGGAGGTTGATCAGTCCCTTCCCAGAATAGAGGGGCTTTCAGAGTCGGTCCTGAGAATGTTGTCACATT
This sequence comes from Bufo gargarizans, assembly GCF_014858855.1. Taxonomy (NCBI): domain Eukaryota; kingdom Metazoa; phylum Chordata; class Amphibia; order Anura; family Bufonidae; genus Bufo; species Bufo gargarizans. The sequence goes on along the minus strand of NW_025334594.1, from coordinate 87,835 downwards.
CAGCAGAATCTACTAAGAAAGCTTACTCCAGAATCATGAGAATCTTCTTGTCATGGTGTGCTTCAAACCAGGTGGCGTCTGCAGATCCGCTCCTCTCTACGATACTTCAATTCCTACAGGACGGCCTAGACAGAGGCCTTGCTTCATCTACTGAGGGTCCAGATTTATGCCATCTTGGCCTGTCTCAACAGACCCTTATCTCGGGACCCGCTCATCAAACGCTTCCTTAAAGGAGCCGAAAGATTGAAGCCTGCAGTACTGAGGCCCATCCCTCAGTGGGACTTATCAGTCATGCTCAGGGGTTTAGCATCTCCCCCCTTTGAGCCTTTGGAGGAGGTGTATTTAAAGTTTGTGACTCTGAAGTTGGTCTTTTTACTGGCGGTAACCTCGGCCAAGAGAATCTCAGAGCTTCAAGCCTCCTCGGCCTCAGAACCCTATACCATCTTTCTTCAAGACCGGGTTCTCCTGAGATTCCTTCCATATTTCAGGCCTAAGGTCCCTTCATTTCAGAACATAAATCAGGTGATTTCTTTGCGAGTTTTATTTTCTCCTTCTACCTCCTCCAGGGATCCTGTCAAGCATCCGTTGGATATCTCGAGATGCCTCCAGATCTATGTGGATAGATCCAAGGAGTTCAGGACAGATGAGAATCTCTTCATCCTTTTTGTCGGTAAGTCTAAAGACCGCAAGGCGTCCAAGGCGTCGATTAGTCACTGGATTAAGGAGGCCATTAGAGAATCTTTTGTTTCTCAGGCTTTGGATCCTCCAGAGTTTGTGAAGGCCCATTCCACAAGGGCCATCTCTACTTCCTTTGCTGAAAGAAGTCTCCTTCCTCTGGAGATGATTTGTAAAGCTGCCTCCTGGAGCTCTGAATCCACTTTCATCTCCCACAACAGACTAGAGGCCAGGGTAGAGGAGTTTTCGGCCTTTGGGCAGGCTATCCTTAACTCTGCCAGGCATGAGGGCCCTCCCTAGGGGTTTTTCTTGCTATCTCCCCATCTGTGCTGCTACTAGGACTTAAGGGAATCGTTAATTTCTAACGATAATTTGTTTTCCCTTAGTCCTAACAGCAGCACACAAATTTCCCACCCTAGTAAGTTATTCTTGCTATTGACACAGTGGGCTGGGGGTGTTCCCTCCTTTTGTAGGGGTGTAAAGCTTTGTTATTGGTTCTTGGGCTCATTAAAATTCTGCCGGTCCTACCAGTCCGTGACGAAACCAACCTCGTCACAGTGTTTTGGAGGGGGCTGTTTGCCAGCCTCCTGCCCCAGGAATCTGTCTTTGGAATTGTATTTTATGTTATTATGTGTTCGGTTAAATTGTATGTTATCTGAGGGTACCCAGATAGCTAATATTATGGTATTCGTGTATTCTGAGTGCCATTCACCTAATGATATGCACTCAGACTTGAGCTATCTGGGGATATGTTAAATGTCTGTGTTTGCTGTGGGGGTGTGACATTGTGTGTTTGGGTGGTGATTCCTGTCCTGTTGTCTCCAAATGTGTGATGGCGATTTCCCTTTGTCCTGAGAGATAATTGGATTGCTCCTCGGGTGTCGCCAGGGCAGAGAGAAGGAAACCATGATGCATTGTGGGGATGTGTTGTGTCTGTGTATCCTGAATTGCTGCATATCTGTCCTGTGTCACCGTCTCCCTTCTGGTTCCCTAGGGGGCGTGTCCACCAGATGGGGACCTGCATAAATACGGGCGGGTAGCCCTCAAAAAAGAGTTCCTGTTTTATCCTTCATCATGTTGAGGCTGGTGTTTGGATAACTGATCACAACTGGGGGATTGCTATACGCTGAAGATTTGCTATACTCCCCTGGCATAACTACTAGCTCTTGTAAGAGCGGTTCCTGCTCTCGGGTTTTAGGAGAGGTTCACCCACTGGAGCCTGGAGCCTTGTCGTAGGTCCAGGGTGGGTAGGAGACGGTGAGACCTCAACCAAGCTTCGGCGGTTCGTGGGGTCTGCAGTGCGTACGGTGTCAAGTGGAGTGCTTGGAGTCCTCGGAAAGCACTAGGAGCATCTATCGATGGAGGTACCTGATCGGGGTGCTAGGAGATCCGTTACACAGTCCACGGGAGGTAGTTAACCCCATCTGTGCTGCTGTTAGGACTAAGGGAAAACAAATTATTGTTAGAAATTAACGATTTTTGTATACAATTACTGAGTGTTAATGTCCTACTCCTTGTCCTCATCCTCCTCTTCCACCAGTTCAGCTTCCAAAGGGCTCGGGTGGCCATGAGATTTAGCGCCACGTCTCCTGTCCCCTGGCAAGACGGATTTATCAGCATCGACTTCTAGACATGAAGGAGAGGAAATACATTATTCATCCAGTAGTCCTGGCGACTGACAAGTTAAGTGGCTTTGTCAAAGAGCCTGAGCAAATGGCTGGTGTCACGTATGAGCTGCCACTGTCTAACATTACAAAGTTATACCGAGGAGTAGTCCTGTCTGTCTGCATCATCAAGAAAACGATTTACTCTCCTCATACAGTCGTCCCAACATGTGGAGTGTGGAGTTCCAATGTGTGGAAATGTCACATATGAGACAATATACTGTAGGGAAACACCATTCTGCCTTTACAAATTAAGGAGGGTGTGTTTTGCACAGTAAGAGTGGCTGAAGTGCATTCATAGTTAGCCCTCCATGATGCAGCTCAAACAGAATGTTTTTCACGTTATATGTGACCATGGTTCCTATCTTTAGTTGGTGAAAATACAGCCAGGACTCGATTTCTTAATTGATGATGTGGAGCAGTCCCTCCCAGGTGTGACTCCATTCACCCCGACTGACCAGGTGCACAACCACATGACAACTCTGTGACTTGCATAGGTGGTGTGCTGGAGGATCACTTTGAAGTGTGCCTCCAGTGGAGGCTGAGGACAAGGTGGAGGATGAGGAGGCAGAGGAGGCAGAGGAGGCCATTCGCGGCAGAATCACAGCATAAGAACACAGAGGTAGCGTTGACATCACCTGACCAAGTTGCTGTTGTGTTGGGCAGGAACCACATTTACCCAGTGGGCCATAAAGGAAATATATTGTCCTTGACCATAGTTACAGCTCCACATGTCGGTGCTGCCATAAACTGTACCAGACAGCAATAGGCTCAAGGACTGGCCCACCTTCTGCTGTATGTAAGGCTGGTACAGCTTTTTTTAGCGAAGTAGTGACGACTTGGGACTCTTCACCCTTAGTGGGCACAATCCATCAGTTATCTGAAATGTGCAAAGTCAACCACATGGAAAGAGAGATACTGTAGTACCAGCAGCTTGGCCAGAAGCACATTTAGTTTCTGTGACATTGGATAAGTGCACGCATACTGTTTGAGAATCAAGGCCTAATAGAATTGCTTATCTATTAAACAAGGTGGACATCACAATAACAGTAAATTTAGACAGCTTATTCCCCTGAATTTGACACTGAAGGCCTAATGGAATTGCTTATCTATTAAAAAGGTGGACACTGTTTAATTAGATAGCTCTGTACCCTACACAGTTGCAAACTGTGCGGTCTCTTATGGATCCCGCCAGCTTCAGATTGCAGACCTTGCACTGTCGCTGCCTAATTCCCACCTAATTTATTATACTGTATTTGTATAAATGTTTTCATTGACATCACTGTAAATGATATAAACATAATACTGAGGTCCGAACCTGACATTTATACAGATGAGTGCTGTTATACATTAGGTATCTCCACCCACAGAAGCACTCAGGTACTCGCTAACTGACTTGTAATGCTTCATAGTCCCTATTTTTTTAATGAGCTTTTCGGCAGCTCAGCATATATTACACAGTTCTATATCTCTGTTGATGCTGCAAACAGGGCCGTCTCTAATATTGATTGGACCCTGGGCAAAAATTTACTTGGGGCCCCTGGATCTCGCCTTCCCACACCCTAGCATACAATCACGGCCTCCACCACAACTCACACACACAAAAAATCCACACACCTGGTAGAGTACAGTGATATAAATACTTCCAGTTCTGAAGACTCCAGCAGCTCAGGATCAGTGCTCTGGGCAGCTGGGCTCAGTCTGGAAGTGGGCACCGCTCTGCAGGAAGGAGACCGGGGCTCGGTTCACCCTAGCGTTACAGTACACCCCAGAGTATGCAGTATAGCACCCTGTAGTATACAACAACCCACAGTATGCAGTGTAGCACCCTATAGTATACAGCACCCCACACTATGCAGTATAGCACCCCACACTATAAATTATACAACACCTCACAGTAAACAGTAGAGCAGTATAGCACCCCACAATATACAGCACCTCACAGTATACAGCACCCCAAACAATACACTATACAGCACCCCACACTATACAGTACAGCAGTATAGCACTCTACAATATACAGCACCTCCTGGTATACAGCACCCCAAGCTATACAGAATACCGCACCTCACAGTATACAGCACCCCAAACTATACACTATACAGCCCCCCACACTATACAGCCCCCCACACTACACAGTACAGCAGTATAGCACTCCACAATATACAGTGCCCACAGTATACGGTATACAGCCCCTCATAGTATACAGCCCCTCACAGTATACAGTCCCCCAAACTATACAGGATACCGCACCTCAAAGTATACAGTACCCCACAGTATATAGCACCCCAAAATAACAACCCCCCACAGTATAAAGCACCCCACAAAATACAGTATACAGCACCCCCATAGTATACAGTAGAGCAGTATAGCACCCCACTATACAGTAGCTTACAGTATTTTAGTATTACAGCCCCTGTCACCTTTTCCTGATGTAATCTTCTCAGAAACAGCTCCACAATTATGGGAAACTTCTCCTGCAGTAAAACTCCTTGTAGACAGGACCTGTGATGACCTCATAGCCATGTGACCAGTAATATTGCTAGGTTACTGGTCACATGGTGATGATGTCATCTAAGGTCCTAGAAAATCACAGCTCTCACAGTACGCTGCCTGGAGTGCCGTCAGGCAGGCATGGCAGCAACCCCCTGCCTGCCGGCACTCGGGGCAGTGGCCAGCAGGGCTCAAGAGGTAGCTGCCTTGGGCCCCCCAGGAGCAACTGGGCCTGGGGCAGCTGCCCCTTTTGCCCCTTGTTAGAGACGGCCCTGGCTGCAAAGCAATATATTACACAACTCAGATGCTACAGATACAATATTTGTGGAAGTGATGAGGGTGTTTCATATAAAGCACACCTTCTTATACTTCAAAAAGATGTTCTGCAGTAGTTGGGATAGTCATCATGAGTTATTATGTGTTCCCTGCTATAAATAATAAAGAACATTGGGAGTCAATTTGAATTTTTTACCTGAATAAATGTACTCAGCCGGCAGCCTCAGGATTTTAAATGCTCACAGAACTGGTGACTTATTATTTTTGTAATTTACAGTATGGGTGTGTTATCCCATATATGGTAATAAAAGATATACACTAGTTATTTATATATTGTAAGGGATCACACTCTCTCATGGGGTCACAATCACAGACTTCTTTGCAGACAACAGGATTTAACCCCTTAAAGCAAAACGCTGTGCATATACGGCGGGGGGTGCATTGCCAGAATGCATTCCACCGTACATGCACGGCGGGCTGATCGGGCAGGCACCGGAGCGGTGCACGCCCAATCAGTGCAGGAGTCCGGCAGTGCCCAAAAGCCTGGCCTCTGCTGTTTCCGCCGGCATCGTTGTAAAAGCTGCGGTCCGTGCTGGCCGCGACATAGAAGTGGTTTGCGGCAGGTGAAGAAGTGCATTGAATCCTCGCACTGCTGTGGCGGGGACTCGATGTGTCAGAAGGCAGCCAGATGGCGTGCATAGGCTGCATAATGCCTTGCATGGCATCGGGACCTGCCTTCTACGGGTGCCCAGGTGATCCAGCCTCAGGCTGGGTCTCCTAGGCAACCTGTTAGTGTACTACTCAATGTAGTACATGAACAGGCAATGCATTACAATACAGATGTATTCTAATGCATTGCAGAGGGGATCAGACCCCCAAAAGTTGAATTCTGAGAGTGGGACAGAAATAAAACATTTTCAAAAGTAAAAAAAAAAGTGTTTTTAAAAAAGTTTCAAGTTAAAAAAAAAACGCCTTCTTTCCCTGATTTTATAATAAAAAATACCAAAAAAAACCACACATATTAGGTATCACTGCGTCCGTAACGACCGGGTAAAAAAGGCGTATGCCCCCAAAAATAGTTCCAATCTAACCGACACCTCATCCTGCCAAAAATGAGCCCCTACATAGGACAATCACATAAAAAATTGACTATGGAGACACTAAAACATGATTTTTTTTTGTTTCAAAAATATTAGTGTATAAAACTTTAAAAAAAATAAAAAGTATTCATATTAGGTATCGCTGCATCTGTAACAACCTTCTCTATGAAAATATCACATGATGTAACCCCTCAGATGAACACCATAAAAAAATCTAATAAAAACAGTGTCAAAAAGCCATTTTGTCACCTTATATCACAAAAAGTGTAATAGCAAGCGATCAAAAAGTAATATGCACCCCAAAATTGTACCAATCGAACCATCATCTCATCCCGCAAAAATGATGCCCTACCTAAAAGAATCGCCCAAAAAAAAAAAAATAAGGCTCTCAGACTATGGAGACACTAAAACATGATTTTTTATTTGTTTCAAAAATATTAGTGTATAAAACTTAAATAAATAAAAAATGTATACATATTAGGTATCACTGCATCCGTAACGACCTGCTCTATAAAAATTATCACATGATTAAACCCCTCAGGTGAACACCGTAAAAAAAAAATCTAATTAAAATGGTATCAAAAAGCCATTTTGTCACTTTACATCACATAAAGTATAATAGCAAGCGATCAAACAGTAATACGCACACCAAAATAGTACCAATCAAACCGTCATCTCATACAAAAAAAATGAGCCCCTACATAAGACAATCACCCAAAAAATAAACCATGGCTTTCAGAATATGGAGACACAAAAAAAGAATTTTTTTCAAAAATGCTTTATTATGTAAAACTGAAAAAAACAACCAATATTTGGTATTGCCGCATCCGTAACAATCTATAAAAATAGTTCATGATCTAACTTGTTAGATGAATGTTGTAAATAAAATTTAAAAAAACAGTGCCAAAACAGCTATTTTTTGTTACCTTGCCTCACAAAAAGTGTAATATAGAGCAATCAAAAATCATCTGTACCCTAAATTAGTACTAACAAAACTGCCACGTTATCCCATAGTTTCCAAAATGGGGTAACTTTTTGTAGTTTCTTCTCTAGGGGTGCAACAGGGGATCTTCAAATGTCACATGGCAAGTTAAAATTATCCAAGTAAATTTTGCCCTCCAAAAACCATATGGTGTTCCTTTCCTTCTGCGCCCTGCCGTGTGCCGTACAGCAGTTTACGACCACATATGGGGTGTTTCTGTAAACTACAGAATCAGGGCAATAAAAATTGAGTTTAGTTTAGATGTTAATCCTGGCTTTGTTAGCAGAAAAAAATGATTAAAATAGAAAATCTGCCAAAAAAGTAAAATACTGTAACTTAATATCCATTTTCAATTAATTCTTGTGGAACACCTAAAGGGTTAAAGTTTGTAAAATCAGTTTTGAATACCTTGAGGAGTGTAGTTTCTAAAATGGGGTTGCTTTTTTGGAGTTTCTATTCTAGGGGTGCATCAGGGTGGCTTCAAATGGGACATGGTGTCAAAAAACCAGTCCATCAAAATCTGCCTTCTAAAAACCATATGGCGTTCCTTTCCTTCTGCGCCCTGCCGTATGGCCATACAGCAGTTTATGACCACATATGGGGTTTCTGTAAATTACAGAATCAGGGCAATAAATATTGAGTTTTGTTTGGTTGTTAACCCTTGCTTTGTTAGTGGAAAAAAATGATTAAAATGGAAAATCTGCCAAAAAAGTGAAATTCTGAAATTTCATCTCCATTTTCCATGAATTCTTGTGGAACACCTAAAGGGTTAACAACGTTTTTAAAAATCTGTTTATAATACCTCAAGGGGTGTAGTTTCTAAAATGGGGTATTTTTTGGGTGGTTTCTATTGTGTAAATGAAGTAGACACATGGGAAATGTAAAGTAATAACTATTATATGAGGTATCACTATCTGTTTTAAAAGCAGAGAAGTTGAAATTTGGAAAGTTGCAAATTTTTCCCAATTTTGGTAAATGTGTTATTTTATTATAAATAAAAATGAATATTTGCAAAAATCTGTCTGGTCCCTAAGGTGAAAAATGACCCGGTCCTTAAGGGGTTAATGTCTAAATTAGTGCTTTACAATCCTTAGCATATGCAGTCATAGAACACAAGTCCAGATAGAGATCTGGCTTTACATAGCCTCGTGGCTACAGTTAAGCAGACACCTGAATGTTCGGGTTTGACGGGTTCGGCAGAACTTCACAAATAAGTTCGAGTTCGGGACCCGAACTTGACCCCGAACCCGAACCCCATTGGAGTCAATGGGGACCTGAACTTTTGAGCACTAAAGTGGCTGTAAAAATGTAATGGAAAGGGCTAGAGGGCTGCAAATGGCATAAAAATGTGGTTAAGAGCATGGCAAGTGCTCTGCAAACAAATGTGGATAGGGAAATGACTTTCAATAACATGAAATATGTAAAAATAAAAAATAAAATAATCTTGATCAAGGAGGACGAGGTCCATATGGAATAGGAGGTTGAGGAGGCGGTGGATGTGGCGGTGTAGGTGGAAGCGGCGGTTGAGGAGGAGGAGGTAGCCTACACTGCTTTTTGGTTTAAAATTTATTTTATTTTTTTAAATTAAGGTCCACCCCAAAGCAATTGGAAATATAACCTGTGATAACCCCCTCCATTCGTGCTAAACACACGTTCAGACAATACACTGGCTGCATGGCAGGCCAGCACCTCCATGGCGTAAAGGGCAAGCTCAGGCCATGTGCCCAATTTGGAGACCCATAAGTTGCAGGGGGCAGAACCATTAGCCCCACCATGTTGCACGTCCCTCGTGATGTTCACGATCCAATTGGATATCTGCTCTGTCAACTTTGGATGTTTTTTTCTGCGCCTACCATGTTAACATAGTAACATAGTACATACAGTGGGATGCGAAAGTTTGGGCAACCTTGTTAAGCGTCATGATTTAAGCGTCACACACAGTGATATTTGAGAAGTGAAATTAAGTTTATTGGATTTACAGAAAGTGTGCTATAATTGTTTAAACACAATTAGGCAGGTGCCTAAATTTGGGCACCACAAAAATTAAATGAAATCAATATTTAGTAGATCCTCCTTTTGCAGAAATTACAGCCTCTAAACGCTTCCTGTAGGTTCCAATGAGAGTCTGGATTCTGGTTGAAGGTATTCTGGACCATTCTTCTTTACAAAACATCTTTAGTTCATTCAGGTTTGATGGCTTCCGAGCATGGACAGCTCTCTTTAAGTCACACCACAGATTTTCAATTATATTCAGGTCTGGGGTCTGAGATGGCCATTCCAGAATGTTGTACTTGTTTCTCTGCATAAATGCCTTAGTGGATTTTGAGCAGTGTTTAGGGTTGTTGTCTTGTTGAAAGATCCAGCCCCGGCGCTGCTTCAGCTTTGTCACTTATTCCTGGACATTGGTCTCCAGAATCTGATGATATTGAGTGGAATCCATGCGTCCCTCAACTTTGACAAGATTCCCAGTCCCTGCACTGGCCACACAGCTCCACAGCATGATGGAACCACCACCATATTTTACTGTAGGTAGCAGGTGTTTTTTTTGGAATGCTGTGTTCTTTTTCCTTCATGCATAACACCCCTTGTTATGGCCAAATAACTAAATTTTAGTTTCATCAGTCCACAGCACCTTATTCCAAAATGAAGCTGGCTTGTCCAAATGTGCTTTAGCCCACCTCAAGTGGCACTTTTTGTGCTGTGGGTGGAGAAAAGGCTTCCTTTGCATCACTCTCGCATACAGCATCTCCTTGTGTAAAGTGCGCCGAATGGTTGAACGATGCACAGTGACTCCATCTGCAGCAAAATGATGTTGTAGGTCTTTGGTGCTGGTCTGTGGGTTGACTCTGACTGTTCTCACCATTCGTCGCTTCTGTATAGCAGAGATTTTTCTTGGTCTGCCACTTCGAGCCTTAACTTGAACTGAGCCTGTGGTCTTCCATTTCCTTAATATGTTCCTAACTGTGGAAACAGACAGCTGAAATCTCTGAGACAGCTTTCTGTATCCATCCCCTAAACCGTAATGGTGAACAATCTTTATCTTCAGGTCATTTGAGAGTTGTTTTGAAACCCCCGTGTTGCTACTCTTCAGAGAAAATTAAAAGATGAGGGAAACTTACAATTGACCCCCTTAAATACACTTTCTCAAAATTGGATTCACCTGTATATGTAGGTCAGGGGTCACTGAGCTTACCAAGCCAATTTGAGTTCCAATAATTAGTTCAAAAGGTTTTGGAATCAATAAAATGACAACAGTGCCCAAATTTATGCACCTGCCTAATTTTGTTTAAACAATTATAGCACATTTTCTGTAAATCCAATAAACTTAATTTCACTTCTCAAATATCACTGTGCGTGTCTCCTTTATGATATATTTAACTGAAATTTTTTTATCGTAACAACCAACGATTTATACAGGAAAATGACGAATAACAAGGTTGCCCAAACTTTCGCATCCCACTGTAGTACATAAGGCCGAAAAAAGACATTTGTCCATCCAGTTCGGCTGTCATCCTGCAAGTTGATCCAGATGAAGGCAAAAAAAAAACTGTGAGGTGGAAGCCAATTTTTCTCACTTTAGGGCAGGACATGCTCAACCTGCGGCCCTCCAGCTGTTGTAAAACTACAACTCCCACAATGCCCTGCTGTAGCCTGATAGCTGTAGGCTGTTCGGGCATGGTGGGACTTGTAGTTTTGCAACAGCTGGAGGGCCGCAGGTTGAGCATGCCTGCTTTAGGGGAATAAAAAATTCCCTCCCGACTCCAATCAGGCAATCAGAATAACTCCCTAGATCAACGATCCCTCTCTAGTAGCTATATTCTGTAATATTATTACACTCCAGAAATACATCCAGGCCCCTCTTGAATTCCTTTATTTTACTCACCATCACCACCTCCTCAGGCAGAGAGTTCCATAGTCTCACTGCTCTTACCGTAAAGAATCCTCTTCTATGTTTGTGTACAAACCTTCTTTCCTCTAGATGCAGAGGATGTCCTCTCGTCGCAGTCACAGTCCTGGGGATAAACAGATGATGGGATAGATCTCTGTACTGACCCCTGATATATTTATACATAGTAATTAGATCTCCCCTCATTTGTCTTTTTTCTAAAGTGAATAACCCTAATTTGAATAATCTTTCAGGGTACTGTAGTTGCCCCATTCCAGTTATTACTTTAGTTGCCCTTCTCTGGACCCTCTCCAGCTCTGCTATGTCTGCTTTGTTCACTGGAGCCCAGAACTGTACACAGTACTCCATGTGTGGTCTGACTAATGATTTGTAAAGTGGTAGGACTATGTTCTCATTACGGGCATCTATGCCCCTTTTGATGCAACCCATTATCTTATTGGCCTTGGCAGCAGCTGCCTTACACTGGTTTTTGCAGCTTAGTTTGCTGTTTAATAAAATTCCTAGATCCTTTTCCATGTCAGTGTTACCGAGTGTTTTACCATTTAGTATGTACGGGTGACTTGCATTATTCCTTCCCATGTGCATAACTTTACATTTGTCAGTGTTAAACCTCATCTGTCACTTATCTGCCCAAGCCTGCAATCTATCCAAATCCCTCTGTAGTAGTATACTGTCCTCTTCAGTGTTAATTACTTTACACAGTTTAGTGTCATCTGCGAAAATTGATATTTTACTATGCAAGCCTTCTACAAGATCATTAATAAATATATTGAAGAGAATAGGGCCCAATACTGACCCCTGAGGTACTCCACTAGTGACAGTGACCCAATCTGAGTATGTACCATTAATAACCACCCTCTGTTTTCTATCATTGAGCCAGTTACTTACCCACTTACAGACGTTTTCTCCCAGTCCGAGCATTCTCATTTTATATACTAACCTTTTATGTGGTACAGTGTCAAACGCTTTGGAGAAGTCCAGATACACAACATCCATTGATTCGCCGCTGTCAAGTCTAGAACTTACCTCCTCATAGAAACTGATTAAATTAGTTTGACATGACCGATCCCTCACGAATAGGGATGAGCGAACTCGAACTGTATAGTTCGGGTTCGTACCGAATTCTGGGGTGTCCGTGACACGGACCCGAACCCGGACATTTTCGTAAAAGTCCGGGTTCGGGTTCGGTGTTCGTCGCTTTCTTCGCGCTTTTGTGACGCTTTCTTGGCGCTTTTTGAAAGGCTGCAAAGCAGCCAATCAACAAGCGTCGTACTACTTGCCCCAAGAGGCCGTCACAGCCATGCCTACTATTGGCATGGCTGTGATTGGCCAGAGCACCATGTGACCCAGCCTCTATTTAAGCTGGAGTCACATAGCGCCGCCCGTCACTCTGCTCTGATTAGCGTAGGGAGAGGTTGCGGCTGCGACAGTAGGGCGAGATTAGGCAGATTAACTCCTCCAAAGGACTTGATTAATCAATCGATCTGCAGCTGTGCATCATTGAGCTGCTGAAATTCAATTTTTCACTGTTTTTAGGCTGCTTAGACCGTTTGTCAGTCACTTTTTTCTGGGGTGATCTGCGGCCATTTTGTGTCTTGTAGTGCGCCAGCACAAGCTGCGACCAAGTGCATTTAACCCTCAATGGTGTGGTTGTTTTTTGGCTAAAGCCTACATCAGGGTGAAGCTGTCACACCAAGTGCATTTAACCAGCAATAGTCTGTTATTTTTTGGCCGTATACTACATCAGGGGCAAGCTGCGCCCTGTCACCAAGTGCATTTAACCCTCAGTAGTGTGGTTTTGGCTAGCAGGAGCTGTCACACCAAGTGCATTTAACCAGCAATAGTCTGTTCATTTTTTGGCCGTATACTACATCAGGGGCAAGCTGCGCCCGTCACCAAGTGCATTTAACCCTCAGTAGTGTGGTTGGTCAAGCTGTCACACCAAGTGCATTTAACCAGCAATAGTCTGTTCATTTTTTGGCCATATACTACATCAGGGGCAAGCTGCGCCTGTCACCAAGTGCATTTAACCCTCAATGGTGTGGTTGTTTTTTGGCTAAAGCCTACATCAGGGTGAAGCTGTCACACCAAGTGCATTTAACCAGCAATAGTCTGTTCATTTTTTGGCCATATACTACATCAGGGGCAAGCTGTGCCCGTCACCAAGTGCATTTAACCCTCAGTAGTGTGGTTGTTCAAGCTGTCACACCAAGTGCATTTAACCAGCAATAGTGTGGTTATTTTTTGGCCATATCCCAGTCTAATTCTGTCAGGAAATCCATACCGGTCACCCAGCGCCTAAATACTAGGCCTCAAATTTATATCCCGCTAAATCTGTCGTTACCGCTGTACTGTTGTCACGAGGGTGTCAAGAGCCACGCCTGACTCCGTTGTACCCGGGGTCAGGAGGTCGCAGCGGTTGGCTGCACGCTCTATGTCAGATAGGGAAGTTTCCTTATTGTAGCTTTCTGGGTTTGCTTTACAAACCCTTTTGGCTCACTCAGGGATCCGTAGCTCCTTCTCTCAGCTGTTCCTTGTCCAGCACTCCCAATCCTCCTTATATTCCCCTCTCACACTTCTCTGGTTGACAGATATAGAGCTTCCTGCCTGGACATCTATTCTGACCCACTGGAGCTGTGTTGCTGCGTTCTCTGAGTGTTGCCTTAGAACGCTACCCTCCGGATCCCTGTTGGACCTTTGTGGACAATTGTTGCCGTCCACCTGGGTGTTTGTGTTTGTCTGTGTTTGTCTGTCCTCTCCCTGGTGTTTCCCTCTTAGTGCAGTGGTGAGGACTAGCGATCCCACCGGCCCGTTCATTATCTAGGGCTCATTTCAGGGAAAGCCAGGGTTTAGGCACGTGATCGCCGCACGGGTGAGGAACCCGTCTAGGGACGTCAGGGCAGGCAGGTGCCAGCTGCAAGGTGAGTTAGGGGTCACCACCTTTCCCTCTCCCTTGGGCAGGGCTTTCCCTGTTTTCCTCCCTGTGCGTGTTGCCGGTCATTACAACTGTTGTGGCTGGGCAAGTTATTTAGTGTCCGTCAAAGCAAATTTTTTGTTCAGGGTTGAAATACAATTCCCAATTTAGCAATTTCATAATTTAGTGGTTTCTGCTATATCAGAGCTATTTGAAATCTATCCCTAAAAGGGTATATAATATTCAAGGTGCATATAGGGTCATTCAGAATAACTTCACACACACGCTACTGTGCATTTCCAAGTCTAATTCTGTCAATAAATCCATACCGGTCACCAAGCGCCTAAATACTAGGCCTCAAATTTATATCCCGCTAAATCTGTCGTTACCGCTATACTGTTGTGGCTGGGCAAGTTATTTAGTGTCCGTCAAAGCACATTTTTTGTTCTGGGTTGACATACAATTCCCAATTTAGCAATTTCATAATTTAGTGGTTTCTGCTATATCAGAGCTATTTGAAATCTATCTCTAAAAGGGTATATAATATTCAAGGTGCACATAGGGTCATTCAGAATAACTTCACACACAAGCTACTGTGCATTTCCAAGTCTAATTCTGTCAGTAAATCTATACCGGTCACCCAGCGCCTAAATACTAGGCCTCAAATTTATATCATGCTAAATCTGTCGTTACCGCTGTACTGTTGTGGCTGGGCAAGTTATTTAGTGTCCGTCAAAGCACATTTTTTGTTCAGGGTTGAAATACAATTCCCAATTTAGCAATTTCATAATTTAGTGGTTTCTGCTATATCAGAGCTATTTGAAATCTATCCCTAAAAGGGTATATAATATTCAAGGTGCACATAGGGTCATTCAGAATAACTTCACACACACGCTACTGTGCATTTTCAAGTCTAATTCTGTCACTAAATCCATACCGGTCACCCAGCGCCTAAATACTAGGCCTCAAATTTATATTCAGCTGAATTTGAATACAATACATTGGGCCAAATAATATTTTTGTTGTTGTGGTGAACCATAACAATGAGGAAAACATCTAGTAAGAAACGCAAACGTGGACATGGTCGTGGTGGTGTTAGTGGACCCTCTGGTGCTGGGAGAGGACGTGGCCGTTCTGCCACATCCACACGTCCTAGTGTACCAACTACCTCAGGTCCCAGTAGCCGCCAGAATTTACAGCGATATATGGTGGGGCCCAATGCCGTTCTAAGGATGGTAAGGCCTGAGCAGGTACAGGCATTAGTCAATTGGGTGGCCGACAGTGGATCCAGCACGTTCACATTATATCCCACCCAGTCTTCTGCAGAAGGCGCACAGATGGCGCCTGAAAACCAACCCCATCAGTCTGTCACATCACCCCCATGCATATCAGGGAAACTGTCTGAGCCTCAAGTTATGCAGCAGTCTCTTATGCTGTTTGAAGACTCTGCTGGCAGGGTTTCCCAAGGGCATCCACCTAGCCCTTTCCCAGCGGTGGAAGACATAGACTGCACTGACGCACAACCACTTATGTTTCCTGATGATGAGGACATGGGAATACCACCTCAGCATGTCTCTGATGATGACGAAACACAGGTGCCAACTGCTGCGTCTTTCTGCAGTGTGCAGACTGAACAGGAGGTCAGGGATCAAGACTGGGTGGAAGACGATGCAGGGGACGATGAGGTCCTAGACCCCACATGGAATGAAGGTCGTGCCACTGACTTTCACAGTTCGGAGGAAGAGGCAGTGGTGAGACCGAGCCAACAGCGTAGCAAAAGAGGGAGCAGTGGACAAAAGCAGAACACCCGCCGTCAAGAGACTCCGCCTGCTACTGACCGCCGCCATCTGGGACCGAGCACCCCAAAGGCAGCTTCAAGGAGTTCCCTGGCATGGCACTTCTTCAAACAATGTGCTGACGACAAGACCCGAGTGGTTTGCACGCTGTGCCATCAGAGCCTGAAGCGAGGCATTAACGTTCTGAACCTGAGCACAACCTGCATGACCAGGCACCTGCATGCAAAGCATGAACTGCAGTGGAGTAAACACCTTAAAACCAAGGAAGTCACTCAGGCTCCCCCTGTTACCTCTTCTGCTGCTGCCGCCTCGGCCTCTTCTGCTGCTGCTGCCTCGGCCTCTTCCTCCGCCTCTGGAGGAACGTTGGCACCTGCCGCCCAGCAAACAGGGGATGTACCACCAACACCACCACCACCTCCGTCACCAAGCGTCTCAACCATGTCACACGGCAGCGTTCAGCTCTCCATCTCACAAACATTTGAGAGAAAGCGTAAATTCCCACCTAGCCACCCTCGATCCCTGGCCCTGAATGCCAGCATTTCTAAACTACTGGCCTATGAAATGCTGTCATTTAGGCTGGTGGACACAGACAGCTTCAAACAGCTCATGTCGCTTGCTGTCCCACAGTATGTTGTTCCCAGCCGCCACTACTTCTCCAAGAGAGCCGTGCCTTCCCTGCACAACCAAGTATCCGATAAAATCAAGTGTGCACTGCGCAACGCCATCTGTAGCAAGGTCCACCTAACCACAGATACGTGGACCAGTAAGCACGGCCAGGGACGCTATATCTCCCTAACTGCACACTGGGTAAATGTAGTGGCAGCTGGACCCCAGGCGGAGAGCTGTTTGGCGCACGTCCTTCCGCCGCCAAGGATCGCAGGGCAACATTCTTTGCCTCCTGTTGCCACCTCCTCCTTCTCGGCTTCCTCCTCCTCTTCTTCCACCTGCTCATCCAGTCAGCCACACACCTTCACCACCAACTTCAGCACAGCCCGGGGTAAACGTCAGCAGGCCATTCTGAAACTCATATGTTTGGGGGACAGGCCCCACACCGCACAGGAGTTGTGGCGGGGTATAGAACAACAGACCGACGAGTGGTTGCTGCCGGTGAGCCTCAAGCCCGGCCTGGTGGTGTGTGATAATGGGCGAAATCTCGTTGCAGCTCTGGGACTAGCCAATTTGACGCACATCCCTTGCTTGGCGCATGTGCTGAATTTGGTGGTGCAGAAGTTCATTCACAACTACCCCGACATGTCAGAGCTGCTGCATAAAGTGCGGGCCATCTGTTCGCGCTTCCGGCGTTCACATCCTGCTGCTGCTCGCCTGTCTGCGCTACAGCGTAACTTCGGCCTTCCCGCTCACCGCCTCATATGCGACGTGCCCACCAGGTGGAACTCCACCTTGCACATGCTGGACAGACTGTGCGAGCAGCAGCAGGCCATAGTGGAGTTTCAGCTGCAGCACGCACGGGTCAGTCGCACTACAGAACAGCACCACTTCACCACCAATGACTGGGCCTCCATGCGAGACCTGTGTGCCCTGTTGCGCTGTTTCGAGTACTCCACCAACATGGCCAGTGGCGATGACGCCGTTATCAGCGTTACAATACCACTTCTATGTCTCCTTGAGAAAACACTTAGGGCGATGATGGGAGAGGAGGTGGCCCAGGAGGAGGAGGAGGAGGAGGAAGAGGGGTCATTTTTATCACTTTCAGGCCAGTCTCTTCGAAG
Source organism: Bufo gargarizans (assembly GCF_014858855.1). Lineage (NCBI taxonomy): Eukaryota > Metazoa > Chordata > Amphibia > Anura > Bufonidae > Bufo > Bufo gargarizans. The sequence goes on along the minus strand of NW_025334594.1, from coordinate 70,298 downwards.
TGACTCAGAGGGAGGTTTTTGGCAACAGCAGAGGCCAGGTACAAATGTGGCCAGCCAGGGCCCACTACTGGAGGACGAGGAGGACGAGGATGAGGAGGAGGTGGAGGAGGATGAGGATGAAGCATGGTCACAGCGGGGTGGCACCCAACGCAGCTCGGGTCCATCACTGGTGTGTGGCTGGGGGGAAAGGCAGGACGATGACAATACGCCTCCCACAGAGGACAGCTTGTCCTTACCCCTGGGCAGCCTGGCACACATGAGCGACTACATGCTGCAGTGCCTGCGCAACGACAGCAGAGTTGCCAACATTTTAACCTGTGCGGACTACTGGGTTGCCACCCTGCTGGATCCACGCTACAAAGACAATGTGCCCACCTTACTTCCTGCACTGGAGCGTGATAGGAAGATGCGCGAGTACAAGCGCACGTTGGTAGACGCGCTACTGAGAGCATTCCCAAATGTCACAGGGGAACAAGTGGAAGCCCAAGGCCAAGGCAGAGGAGGAGCAAGAGGTCGCCAAGGCAGCTGTGTCACGGCCAGCTCCTCTGAGGGCAGTGTTAGCATGGCAGAGATGTGGAAAAGTTTTGTCAACACGCCACAGCTAACTGCACCACCACCTGATACGCAACGTGTTAGCAGGAGGCAACATTTCACTAACATGGTGGAACAGTACGTGTGCACACCCCTCCACGTACTGACTGATGGTTCGGCCCCATTCAACTTCTGGGTCTCTAAATTGTCCACGTGGCCAGAGCTAGCCTTTTATGCCTTGGAGGTGCTGGTCTGCCCAGCGGCCAGCGTTTTGTCTGAACGTGTATTCAGCATGGCAGGGGGCGTCATTACAGACAAACGCAGCCGCCTGTCTACAGCCAATGTGGACAAGCTGACGTTCATAAAAATGAACCAGGCATGGATCCCACAGGAACTGTCCAGATTAGACATTAACTACCTCCCCTTAACCATATATTATTGTACTCCAGGGCACTTCCTCATTCAATCCTATTTTTATTTTCATTTTACCATTATATTGCGAGGCTACCCAAAGTTGAATGAACCTCTCCTCTGTCTGGGTGCCGGGGCCTAAATATATGCCAATGGACTGTTCCAATGTTGGGTGACGTGAAGCCTGATTCTCTGCTATGACATGCAGACTAATTCTCTGCTGACATGAAGCCAGATCCTCTGTTACGGGACCTCTCTCCTCTGCCTGGGTGCTGGGCCTAAATATATGCCAATGGACTGTTGCAGTGATGGCTGACGTGAAGCCTCATTCTCTGCTATGACATGCAGACTAATTCTCTGCTGACATGAAGCCAGATTGTCTGTTATGGGACCTCTCTCCTCTGCCTGTGTGCTGGGCCTAAATATATGCCAATGGACTGTTGCAGTGGTGGCTGACATGAAGCCTCATTCTCTGCTATGACATGCAGACTAATTCTCTGCTGACATGAAGCCAGATTGTCTGTTACGGGACCTCTCTCCTCTGCCTGGGTGCTGGGCCTAAATTTATGAAAATGGACTCTTACAGTGGTGGGTGACGTGAAGCCTGATTCTCTGCTATGATATGAAGACTGATTCTCTGCTGACATGAAGCCAGATTGTCTGTTACGGGACCTCTCTCCTCTGCCTGGGTGCTGGGCCTAAATTTATGAAAAAGGACTCTTACAGTGGTGGGTGACGTGAAGCCTGATTCTCTGCTATGATATGAAGACTGATTCTCTGCTGACATGAAGCCAGATTGTCTGTTACGGGACCTCTCTCCTCTGCCTGGGTGCTGGGCCTAAATTTATGACAATGGACTGTTGCAGTGGTGGCTGACGTGAAGCCTGATTTTCTGCTATGACATGCAGACTGATTCTCTGCTGACATGAAGCCAGATCCTCTGTTACGGGACCTCTCTCCTCTGCCTGGGTGCTGGGCCTAAATATCTGACAATGGACTGTTGCATTGGTGGCTGACGTGAAGCCTGATTCTCTGCTATGACATGCAGACTAATTCTCTGCTGACATGAAGCCAGATTCTCTGTTACGGGACCTCTCTCCTCTGCCTGGGTGCTGGGCCTAAATTTATGACAATGGACTGTTGCAGTGGTGGCTGACGTGAAGCCTGATTTTCTGCTATGACATGCAGACTGATTCTCTGCTGACATGAAGCCATATCCTCTGTTACGGGATCTCTCTCCTCTGCCTGGGTGCTGGGCCTATATTTATGAAAATGGACTCTTACAGTGGTGGGTGACGTGAAGCCTGATTCTCTGCTATGACATGAAGACTGATTCTCTGCTATGACATGAAGACTGATTCTCTGCTGACATGAAGCCAGATTGTCTGTTACGGGACCTCTCTCCTCTGCCTGGGTGCTGGGCCTAAATTTATGAAAATGGACTCTTACAGTGGTGGGTGACGTGAAGCCTGATTCTCTGCTATGACATGAAGACTGATTTTCTGCTATGACATGCAGACTAATTCTCTGCTGACATGAAGCCAGATTGTCTGTTACGGGACCTCTCTCCTCTGCCTGGGTGCTGGGCCTAAATTTATGAAAATGGACTGTTACAGTGGTGGGTGACGTGAAGCCTGATTCTTTGCTATGATATGAAGACTGATTCTCTGCTGACATAAAGCCAGATTGTCTGTTACGGGACCTCTCTCCTCTGCCTGGGTGCTGGGCCTAAATTTATGACAATGGAGTGTTGCAGTGGTGGCTGACGTGAAGCCTGATTTTCTGCTATGACATGCAGACTGATTCTCTGCTGACATGAAGCCAGATCCTCTGTTACGGGGCCTCTCTCCTCTGCCTGGGTGCTGGGCCTAAATATCTGACAATGGACTGTTGCATTGGTGGCTGACGTGAAGCCTGATTCTCTGCTATGACATGCAGACTAATTCTCTGCTGACATGAAGCCAGATTCTCTGTTACGGGACCTCTCTCCTCTGCCTGGGTGCTGGGCCTAAATTTATGACAATGGACTGTTGCAGTGGTGGCTGACGTGAAGCCTGATTTTCTGCTATGACATGCAGACTGATTCTCTGCTGACATGAAGCCAGATCCTCTGTTACGGGACCTCTCTCCTCTGCCTGGGTGCTGGGCCTAAATATCTGACAATGGACTGTTGCAGTGGTGGCTGACGTGAAGCCTGATTTTCTGCTATGACATGCAGACTGATTCTCTGCTGACATGAAGCCAGATCCTCTGTTACGGGACCTCTCTCCTCTGCCTGGGTGCTGGGCCTAAATATCTGACAATGGACTGTTGCAGTGGTGGCTGACGTGAAGCCTGATTTTCTGCTATGACATGCAGACTGATTCTCTGCTGACATGAAGCCAGATCCTCTGTTACGGGACCTCTCTCCTCTGCCTGGGTGCTGGGCCTAAATATCTGACAATGGACTGTTGCAGTGGTGGCTGACGTGAAGCCTCATTTTCTGCTATGACATGCAGACTGATTCTCTGCTGACATGAAGCCAGATTGTCTGTTACGGGACCTCTCTCCTCTGCCTGGGTGCTGGGCCTAAATTTATGACAATGGACTGTTGCAGTGGTGGCTGACGTGAAGCCTGATTCTCTGCTATGACATGCAGACTAATTCTCTGCTGACATGAAGCCAGATTGTCTGTTACGGGACCTCTCTCCTCTGCCTGGGTGCTGGGCCTAAATTTATGAAAATGGACTGTTACAGTGGTGGGTGACGTGAAGCCTGATTCTCTGCTATGATATGAAGACTGATTCTCTGCTGACATGAAGCCAGATTGTCTTTTACGGGACCTCTGTCCTCTGCCTGGGTGCTGGGCCTAAATTTATGACAATGGACTGTTGCAGTGGTGGCTGACATGAAGCCTGATTCTCTGCTATGACATGCAGACTGATTCTCTGCTGACATGAAGACAGATTCTCTGTTACGGGACCTCTCTCCTCTGCCTGGGTGCCGGGGCCTAAATATCTGAGCAATGGACTGTTTCAGTGGTGGGTGACGTGAAGCCAGATTCTCTGCTATGGGACCTCTGTCCAATTGATTTTGGTTAATTTTTATTTATTTAATTTTTATTTTAATTCATTTCCCTATCCAAATTTGTTTGCAGGGGATTTACCTACATGTTGCTGCCTTTTGCAGCCCTCTAGCCCTTTCCTGGGCTGTTTTACAGCCTTTTTAGTGCCGAAAAGTTCGGGTCCCCATTGACTTCAATGGGGTTCGGGTTCGGGACGAAGTTCAGATCGGGTTCGGATCCCGAACCCGAACATTTTCGGGAAGTTCGGCCGAACTTCTCGAACCCGAACATCCAGGTGTCCGCTCAACTCTACTCACGAAGCCATGCTGATATGGCGTTATTTGCCTATTTCCGTTAAGATGCTCTAACATAGCATTCCTCAGAAAACCTTCAAACAGTTTACCCACAACAGATGTTAAACTTACCGGCCTATAGTTTCCAGGCTCTGTTTTTGGACCCTTTTTGAATATTTGCACCACATTTGCCATGTGCCAATCCTGTGGGACATTCCCTGTCAGTATAGAATCTGCAAATATCAGAAATAAGGGTCTGGCTACGGCATTACTTAATTCCCTTAGGATACGGGGGTGTATGCCATCCGGTCCTGGCGATTTGTCTATTTTAATCTTTTTAAGTCGCTGTTGTACTTCTTCCTGGGTCAGACAGGACACTTTTAATGGGGAATTTATTTCAACATTCAGCATTTCATCTGACAGTTTATTTTCCTCAGTGAATACATTGGAGAAAAAAATACTTAACAGCTTTGCTTTCTCCTCGTCGCTCTCTGCGACTCCCCCCTTATTACTCTTTAAAGGGTCGACACCTTCAGATTTATACTTTTTAACATTTATATAATTGAAGAACATTTTAGGGTTAGTTTTACTCTCTTTGGCAATTAATCTCTCGGTCTCTAGTTTGGCCGCTTTTATTTGTTTTTTACATGTTCTATTTTTTTCCTTATAGTTTTTCAGTGCTTCCGTGCTACCCTCCTGTTTTAGTGTTTTAAATGCTTTCTTTTTGTCATTTATTGCTTTATTTACAGTTCTGTTTATCCACATTGGTTTTGTTTTTGTTCCTTAACCTTTTATTCCCATACGGTATGTACCTCTCACAATGAGATTTTAGGATGCTTTTAAAGATATCCCATTTTGTGGCTGTATTTTTATTTGTGAGGACTTTATCCCATTTAGTTAGGCCTATGGCCTCTCTCAGTTGTCTAAATTTAGCTTTTTTGAAGTCTGGTATTTTTGTTCCTCCCTGTAGAAACGCTCTTTTGAATGATAATTGGAAGGTTATTACTTTATGGTCACTATTTCCCAGGTGTCCCCCAACCTGCACGTCTGTTGTTCTGGTCTATTGGTTAATACTAAGTTCTGTATGGCTGTCCCTCTAGTCGGGTGCTGAACCAGTTGGGAGAGGTAATTGTCTTTGGTTATTGCCAAGAACGGAGGAAGCCGGAGCAGGTGTACCATGATAATTTATTAAAGCCGTGGCGAGACAGGGAGACTAGTCCGGACGGCCGTCCCCAGCCAGGATTTTTAGGGTTAGAGTGTCCAGTTCCCCAGTCTAACTCGGGAGAAGATGTTGCCACAATAAAGGTTGCTAACAATCTGTCTTCTAAACAGGCTCAAGAGGTCAAGGAGTTCGTTAGCAGGAACACGGATGTGTTCTCGGAACTTCCGGGAAGCACCTCTGTCGCCCACCATGACATTGTCACGGAACCTCGGGTCAGTGTCCAGTTGAGACCATATCGGGTACCTGAGACCCGCCAACAAGCCATTTTGGAAGAGATGCAATGGATGTTAGATATCATCGAAGTGTCGAAAAGCGAGTGGGCTAGTTCAATAGTCTTGGTGCCCAAGCCGGACGGGACCCTACACTTCTGGAACGACTTCCGCAGACTAAATGAAGTCTCCAAATTTGACGCGTACACTATGCCCCGTGTGGATGAGATGATTGAGAGACTAGGACAAGCCTGGTATTTTTCTGTGCTAGACCTCACCAAATGGTACTGGCAAGTACCCTTAACGGAGTCTGCCAAAGAAAAAATGGCTTTTGTTACACCACAAGGCCTGTATCAGTATAAGGAATTACCCTTTGGTCTGCATGGAGCCCCCGCCACTTTCCAAAGGTTAATGGATATTGTCCTGCGACCCCATCGTCAGTACACCTCGGCCTACTTGGACGATATCCTCGTCCACAGTACTGACTGGGAGAGTCATTTACCTAAAGTGCAGGCTGTAGTGGACTCCCTTAAGAAGGTAGGCTTAACTGTGAATCCGAAAAAATGCACAGTAGGGTTAGAGGAGGACAAGTACCTGGGATATGTAATTATTCACGGAGTTATAAAACCCCAGGTACACAAAATTGAGGCAATCAGAAATTGGCCCCGGGCCGGCTTTTATTGGGAGTAGGTAAAGAGTTGGGCGGGTGCCTACTCCCTACATTCCAGAACCAGGTTTTGGAGCTGGGATTTAATTTTCCAGGCAGCAACCTCAGCTGGAAGGAGAAGGAAGGAAAATCACTGTGAGTCTAAGTGTATTTTGCAGTGTGTGGAGCTGAGGCCTGGACTCCGACACAGGCGTACAGAGCGCCCAGCATCCTGTGAGGAAACTTTATGTGGCTGTGCGATCGGCCAGGACAGGACTCATTCCAGTAAAGGAGCCAGGTGAAGCTCTCTGTTATTTTGTGTGTGAACTAACACCAAGTAACTGTTCTGCTTTTTCTATTTGAGGAAGTGTGAAATAAACGCTCTTTTGCTTCATTACCTGGACTCCATTTGCCTCTATACTGCACCCGCACCCCTGTCTACCGGAGAAATTCCCCACTATATATATATATATATATATATATATATATATATATTCTAAGGTATTGAAGTTAATTAGTTATCCACGGCTACACAATACAGTGTGCAGCTTGATTACACATGTGTATTACACATATTATATGTTGCACTTGAAATGCCTTCAGTCCATCTGCTTCACACTCCAGTGTGTGCAATCTGCATCATTTTACTTTGTGTTATGTTGGAGCTGCTAAAACATGGGTACTGCTGTCTACCAGTTAAACAATGACATGGAATCTGTGCCAAATTGATTTTCTTCCACTGTTTGAGGTCTCCATTGGGGAATGCTGAAATATGAACATCTCAGTAAGCACGTATTGTCTACATATCTCGCTTCTGGGGAAATAAAAATGTATTATTATTACATTTCTTTGAAATTGGTCTGACAAATAAGAATTCTATGTTGTGATCACTTAAGTTTACTAGAACATAATTACGCAATAGTCACTTCTTACTATTGGGCAGTGATGGCCAGTTCGCATTGTTCGCCCGCGAACACATGCGGGCTGCCATATTTTCTCACAAGTCCGGCGAGTCGCAGGTAAGCCCTTACCTGTGGCTATGCGCAAGCTGGTCTGAAATCAAATGCGGTCACCGGGAGCAGGCAGTTCTGAGAACAGCCGCCGGGGGCCTTCATTGGGCTGTTCTCGGAACTGCCTGCTCACGCTGACCGCATTTGTTTCAGCCCGGCTCGTGGCACAGGTCAGGGCTTACCTGTGCCTCGCCGGACTTGTGAGAAAAGATGGCAGCCCGCATGTGTTCGCGGGCGAACAATGCGAACTGGCCATCACTGCTAATGGGTAGTGTTGGTCGAGCACCAAAGTGCTCGGGTGCTCGAGTAGAACACTTCGGGATGCACAATAGAAGTCAATGGGAGAATCCGATCATAAAACCAGACACCCCCTGCTCTGAAGAGGGGAGGGTGTCTGGTTAAGATGAAAAGGTCAGAAATTGATGGAAACACCACTGAAATGGTTCGGAACAGTCTGGATGCATCTTGGACTCCCAGGTCGCTGCTGGGAACGATGTTGTCTGAGTAGTACACCACTTTTACAGACTGAAAATTATATGACAACCAAAGATAAAATCGATTTTTGAGGACAAATTGCTAGGAAACATTTGTTCCTGTATATTTACTTGTATGTAAGGTGCAAGTCCTGCCAAAAATTACAAGGAAGAGGCACTCCGATACAACCTGTATATCACATAAAGGAGGGCCTCATTCACATTATGGTACAATTGTACAGGTAGTGGGACTCCTACACTCAAAGCCTATGTACTAAGTGAAAGGGCTGCCAAAAATTACAAGGAATCGGCACTACAATACACCCTTTATTACACATAAAAGAGGGCATCATACACACCCTTGAAAAATTATGATTGATGGTCTACTGGTGACCCTCAAAAACTGTTGGAGCAAGGCCTGCTGATCTGACCCTCTAAAACATTAGTGGCGAGGGTCTTCTGCTGAGCTGACCGTCTAAAACATTAGGTGCGAGGTCCTGGTGCTGATCTGACCATCTCAAACATTAGGGGCGACTGTCGGCTTGTGACCCTCTAAAAAATTAAGAATAATGGCCTGCTGGTGATCCTCTAAAACATTATTGGCGAGGGCCTGATGGTGACCCTCAAAAACATTATGGGCGAGGGCATGCTGGTGACCCTCAAAAACATTATGGTCAAGGGCCTGCTGGTGACCCTCTAAAACATTATGGGTGAGGGCTTGTTGCTGAGCTGACCCTCTAAAACATTAGGAGCGAGGGCGGCCTAATATGCATGTTGATATGATGGAGAAGGAGGACGAGAAAAGGGAGATTAAACCATATACCCTTTTTAGTGGAAGGGGTGCATGGGAATACAGCATATTCAATACACCATAAAAGCCACATTTAGAGTGCCTTTATGTTCAGCCGCTTTCCTCTGGTGGAGTAGAGAAGTCAGGGGCAAATAAGGCCTTGTTCATTTTTATAAGAGTCAACTGGTCAGCATTCTCAGTTGACAGGCGGATGCGCTTATCACTGAAGAACACATACCTCTTGGCAAGTGAGATTGCCACAAGGGGGTGCTCCGGAGACAAGTTTGGTGTGGCCAGCCTTCTTCCCTTTGCCATCCCACTGCCCTCTTCCAGCCTGTTGCGGTGCTGTCGATCCCTCACCCTCTGTACTGCTGTCCTCGCTCCGCTTGCCACCTTCCCAGGTTGGGTCAGTGACTTCATCGTCCACCACCTCCTCTTCCACTTCCTCACTCTGGTTATCCTCCTGACTTGTTGACCTAACAGCAACCTCGGTTATTGACAACTGTGTCTCATTCTCAGCATCAACCTCTTGAGACACAAATTGTGGTCGACTTATTGGCAACTGTGTCTCATCATCATCATCCACCTCGTGAAACACTAGTTGCCGTTCCCCACCGTCATCTTCTTGTGACTGTGGATGCTCAAGAGTTTGGGAATCAGGGCACAAGATCTCCTCATGTCCCTTTTTCCAGTGGCCTTGGCGAGAGGGCCAAATCAATGAATGGTGCTGAAAATAGCTCCTCGGAATATCCGAGTGTGGGATCACTTGTTTTCCAAGACTCTCCAAGATGGGAGGAAGGAGGATCAGGGTGAGGATTCTGTGTACCAGACTCCTGGCTACTGAGACTGGACTTTGTGGAAGACAGGGTGGTGCTTAACCGACTGGAAGCATTATCTGCTGCAATCCAACCGACTATCTGGTCGCACTAGTCTGACTTCGAGAGTGGTGTCCTGCACCGCCCTGCAAACTGGGACATGAAGCTAGGTATCATGGATGAGTGTATTTCTTGTGCTCTGGCAGCAGGCACAGTTTCACCGATCCCAGAGCAACGTCCTCTGCGTGCACCATCAGCAGCACGGCCACTTCGCTGTCCCTCACTGCTTGCCTTGCGTATATTAAATGGTATATATGCTTGCAAGTATGTCACACGTACAGTAGCGCAGGTTTTGTAAGTGTATGTGCAAATAAAGTACACAGAATGTCACAGATATTTTTAGGATGTGCACACATTAAACAGGAGATGAGGCACAAATAATGTTGCTGTCCGCAGTGTCTATGAAAAAAGTACACTGAATGTCACATATAGTTTTATGATTGCGCAAACGTTATACTGGAGGTATAGCGCAAGTAACGTCACTGTCACCACCGCCTAATAAAAAATTACACTGAATTAATCTCACTGATATTTAGGATGCACAAACGTTATACAGGAGGTATAGCGCAAGTAATGTCGCTGTCACCAGTGGCTATTAAAAAAATTACACTGAATTAATGTCACTAATATTTAGGATGGGCAAACATTATACAGGAAATGTAGCGCAGGTAATGTTGCTGCCACCAACAGCAAAAATGAAGACTGAATGTCACTGATATTTCGGATACGCTAACGTTATACAGGAGATGTAGCGCAGGTAATGTAACTGTCCGCAGCGGACAGCGTCTACAGAAAAAGTACACTGGATGTCACAGATAATTTTAGGCTGCGCACACGTTACACAGAAGATGTAGCACAGATAATGTCGCAGTCACCAGCAGTAAAAAAAATTAAACTGAATGTCAGTGATATTTCGGATGTGCTTGCGTTATACTGGAGATGTATCGCAGGTAATGTCGCTGCCACCAGCAGCAAAAAAATTAGACTGAATGTCTGATATTTCGGACATGCAAATGTTATGCAGGAGATGTAGCGCAGGTAATGTAACTGTCCGCAGCGAACACAGTCTACGGAAAAAGTACACTAACGTTAGACAGGAGACGTAGCGTAGATAATGTCGCTGTCTGCAGCGGCCAAACAATTGCAAGCTAAAAATAAATATTGCTGCTAGAGTTGAGCGGACACCTGGATGTTCGGGTTCAACGGGTTCGGCCGAACTTCACAAAAAAGTTTGAGTTTGGGGACCCCAACTTGACCTGAACTTGACCCCGAACCCGAACACCATTGAAGTCAATGGGGACCCGAACTTTTGAGCACTAAAATGGCTGTAAAAATGTCGTGGAAAGGGCTAGAGGGCTGCAAATGGCATCAAAATGTGGTTAAGAGCATGGTAAGTGCTCTGCAAACAAATGTGGATAGGGAAATGACTTAAAATAACATAAAACACGTAAAAATAAAAAAATTATAATCTTGATCTAGGAGGACCAGGTCCATATGGAGTAGGAGGTTGAGGAGGCGGTGGATGTGGCAGTGTAGGTGAAAGTGGCGGTGGAGGAGGAGGAGGTAGCCTACACTGCTTTTTGGTTTAAAATGTATTTTTATTTTTTTAAATTAGGGTACACCCCAAAACATTGGGAAATATAACACTTCAGTCGTACTAAACACACGTTCAGACAATACACTGGCTGCAGGGCAGTCCAGCACCTCCAAGGCGTAAAGGGCAAGCTCAGGCCATGTGCCCAATTTGGAGACCAGAAATTGCAGGGGCTGACCCCTGTCAGTTAGTTCGTGTAGGCGTGTGCATACTTACTGCTCGACCATGTCGCACATCCCCGTGATGTTCACAATGCAATTTGATATCTGCTCTATCAACTTTCGATGTTCTTTTATGCACCTACCATGGTGATCACGGGTGGCGGGGAATCAGGGTTCCAGGCCGGAGAGGGAGCGTGAGAAAAAGAGACCAAATTTAAGGGAGATAATGTTTGGACCACAAATGTGGGAAAAGCTATTGAGGCACAAATGTGGGACAAATTACAGAAGCCCAAATGTGGGCCAAATGGGAAAAGTTATTGAGGCGCAAATGTTGGCCAAAAGAGTATAGCGGAAATGTGGGACAAATAATTGAAGTGCAAATGTGGTACAACTTTAAGTTTAAGCATTGAATCAAAGGAGGTGGCGCGCATCAACTAAAGAAGAATTTCAGACATTTTATTCCCTGTCACCTATGCAGAGCAGGGGTTTATTTACGTCTAAAATTGTATAATGTCAACCCAGAAAAATTACAAAAATTGATTAACCTGTCTACTTGGTAGAGCAAGGGTCTATGACAGAAAACAATTGTTTATTGTCACCAGAAAATGTAAAATAAAAATTATTGAAATGTATTAAGCTGTCAACTAGGTAGAGGAAGGGTGTATTACACCCAAAAATTGGTGAATTTGACCCTAAAATGTAACTGACAAATGTTATTTTTTTGTTTTTACCGGTCTAATAGGTATAGCAGTGGTACATCACACAAAAAAATTGCTAAATTTCAGCAGAAAATGTAAATGACAAAGTAGTGAAATGATATAAAATACGTACAAATAAAAAAAATATATTTGATTTATGAGGTGGAGTTCCATATGGAGTAGGAGTTTGAGGAGGCAGTGGATGTAGCGGTGTAGGTGGAAGCGGCGGTGGAGGAGGACGAGGTAGCCAACACAGGTTTTTGGTTTTAATTTTTTAAAATTAGGGTACACTCTAAAAGAGTGTGAAATATCCAAAATACAAGAATGAGCAATTGCTCTACAGTATAACAATGGCTGCTTAGTGCCGGTATACACGTCTATTCTGCACAAGGTACGGACAAGTCCTGAGGGATCCATGCCTGGTTCATTTTAATGAACGTGAGATTATCCACATTGGCTGTGGACAGGCAGCTGTGCTTGTCTGTGATGACGCCCCCTGCCATGCTAAACACACGTTCAGATAATACACTGGCTGCAGGGCAGGCCAGCACCTCCAAGGCGAAAAGGACAAGCTCAGGCCATGTACCCAATTTGGAGACCCAGAAGTTGAAGGGGGCAGACCCGTCACTTAGTATGTGTAGGCGTGTGCACACATACTGCTCCACCATGTTGGTGAAATGCTGCCTCCTGCTAAGACGTTCCATATCAGCTAGTGGTGCTGGTTGTTGTGGCATGCTGACAAAGCTTTTCCACATTTCGGCCATGCTAACCCTGCCTTCTGAGGTGCTGTCGGTGCCCCAACTGTATTGGCAACCTCTTCCTCGTCCCCTGCTATTGCCTTGTGCTTCCACTGTGCCCCCGCTGTGAGGTGGGAATGCCACCAGCAGTGCATCTGCCAGAGTGCGCTTGTACTCGCGCATCTTATGTTCACGCTCCAGTGAGGGAATTAAGGACGGTACGTTGTCCTTGTAATGGAGATCCTGCAGCGTGGCCACCCAGTAATCAGCACAAGTTAGAATGTGGGCAACTCGGCGGTCATTGCGGAGACACTGCAGCATGTAATCGCTCATGTGTGCCAGGCTGCCCAGAGGAAATGAAAAGCTGTCCTCTGTGGGAGGTGTATCATCTGTGTTCTCTGTATCCCCCCAGTCACGCACCAGTGAAGGCCATGCGTTGGTCTAAGTGTCACCCTGCTGTGAACATGGTTCCTCCTCCTCCATCTCCTCCTCCACATCCTCCACCTCGTCATCCTCCAGAACTGTGCCCTGGCTGGACAATTGTGTACCTTGGGTTTGTGGGTGCAGGAACCCACCCTCGGAGCCACTTGGGAATGACTGGCCGGAAACCCTACGAAATGATCCCTCTTCCTCCTCCTAATCTTGTGCCACATCCTCTTCCATCATCGCCAGGAGCATTTTTTTTAAGGAGGCATAGAAGTGGGATAGTAACGCTGAGAACGGCGTTATTGGCACTGGCCATGTTGGTGGAGTACTCAGCGCAACAAGGAACACATGTCTCGCATGGAGGCCCAGTCACTGGTGGTGAAGTGTTGCTGTTCCGCTGACCGAACTCACCCGTGCGTGCTGCAGCTGAAACTGCACTTTTGCCTGCTGCTGCTCGCACAATCTGGCCAGCATGTGCAAGGTGGAGTTCCACCTTGTGGGCACGTCACATATGAGGCGGTGAGCGGGAAGGCCGAAGTTGCGCTGCAGCGCTGACAGGCGAGCAGCAGAAGGGTGAGAACGCCAAAAGCGTGCACAGATGGCCCGCACTTTATGCAGCAGCTCTGATATATCGGGGTAATTTTTAAGGAATCTCTGCACCACCAAATTCAGCACATGCGCCAGGCAAGTGATGTGCATCAAACCGGCTAGTCCCAGAGCTGCTACGAGATTTCGCCCATTATCGCACACCACAAGGCCAGGCTTGAGGCTCACTGGCACCAATCACTCATCGGTCTGTTGTTCAAGGCCCGTCCACAGCTCCTGCGCGGTGTGGGGTTTGTCCCCCAAACAGATACGTTTTAAAACTGCCTGCTGTCGTTTACCCCTGGCTGTGCTCAAGTTGGTGGTGAAGGTGTTATGCTGACCGGATGAGGATCTGGTAGAGGAGGAGGAAGCAACAGGAGGCAAACTGAAGAGCCCTGCAATACTTGGTGGTCGAAGGACATGCACCAAACTACTATCTGCCTCAGGCCCAGCCGCCACTGCATTTAGCCAGTGTGCTGTTATGGAAATATAATGTCCCTGACCGTGCTTACTGGTCCACGTATCCGTAGTGAGGTGCACCTTGCCAAAGATGGCGTTGCGAAATGCACACCTGATTTTGTCCCCTACCTGGTTGTGCAGGAAAGGTATGGCTCTCCTGGAAAAGTAGTGGCGGCTGGGCACGACATACTGTGGGACAGCCACCGCCATAAGGCCTTTAAAACTATCCGTCTCCACCAGACCGAATGACAGCATTTCAAAGGCCAGTAATTTAGAAATGCTGGCATTCAGGGCTAGGGATCACGGGTGGGTAGGGGGGTACTTCCTCTTCTTCTCCAGCGTTTGGGAGATGGAGAGCTGAACGCTTCCGTGGGACATTGTGGAGATGCTTGGTGACTCAGGTGTTGGTATTGCTGGCAGGTCCTCTGTTTGCGGGGTGGCAGGTGGCACTGTCACTCCAGAGGTGGATGAAGAGGCCGAGACTGCAGCACAAGAGGAACCAGGAGGAGCCAGAGACCTTTCTTGGTTTTTGAGGTGTCTACTCCACTGCAGCTCGTGCTTTGCACTTAAATGCCTGGTCATGCAGGTTCTGCTCAGGTTGAGAACATTTATGCCTCGCTTCAGGCTCTGATTGGACAGCGTGCAAACCACTCGTGTCTTGTCGTCAGCACATGACCTTAATTCCATGTGGGGTCGAGGACCTCATCGTCCTCCACATCATCTTCCTCCCAGGCTTCACACCTGCCTTCCCTGTCGGTCTGCACACTTTCAAAAGCCCCAGCAGTTGGCACCTGTGTTTCGTCATCATCCAAGATGTGCTGTGATGGTCCTCCCATGTACTCATCTTGAAAGATAAGTGGTTGGGCATCGATGCACTCAATCTCTTCCACTTCTGGGGCAGGGATAGGTGGATGGCCCTGGGAAACCCTGCTAACAGAGTCATCAAAAAGCAGAAGAGACTGCTGCATGACCTGGGGCTCAGACTGCTTGGCTGATTTTCAAGAAGGTGAGGTGAAAGACTGATGGACATCAGCTGCAGGTGCCAACTCTGATCTTTCAGCAGGAAAATGGGTAGGAGACAATGTGAAGGAACTGGATCCACTGTCAGCAACCCAATCTACTATCGCTTGTACTTATTCAGGACTCACCATTCGTAGAGCCGCATTAGGCCCGACCAAATACTGCTGCAGGTTCTGTCACCTACTCGCGCCTGAGGAAGGGGTTTCACTTGTGCGTGTAGCTGGCACAGATCGACCACGTTCTCTCCCTGCAACAGGAGGTCCACCAGCAGCACCAAAACCTGGGCCACGTTCCTTATTTGACGCTCTCCTCATATTTCTCGAATTTAGGATCTTGCCCTAAATGGGTCTTTAATTAATATTAGAATATAACGACAGTATGTAAAGGGTGTATCTCACACGGCCTGACCAACAGGAGACAACAAAAAGCCCAACAGGGATCCGGAGGGTAGCACTCTGGAACAACAACCAGGATTCACAGCTCCAGTGGGTCAGTATAGAAGTCCAGGCAGGAAGCTCTATAACTGGCAACTAGAGAAGTGTGAGAGGAGAATATAAGGAGGTTGGGAGTGGCAGACAAGAAACAGCTGAGGAGGAGAAGCTACGGATCCCTGAGTGAGACAAAAAGGATTGCAAGGCAAACACAGAAAACAATCACTAAGAAACAACGTGATCTTTAGACATAGAGCGCGCAGCCACCCGCTGCGACTTCCTGACCCCGGGTATAACGGAGTCAGACGTGGCTCTTGACACCCTCGTGACAGTACCCCCCCTTTCACGAGGGGCCTCCGGACACTCAGGACCAGTTCTCTCAGGATGAGAGGCATGGAAAGCCTGAATTAACCTGTTGGCGTTTACCTCTGACGCTGGAACCCACATTCTTTCCTCGGGACCGTAACCCCTCCAATGCACCAGATACTGAAGAGAGCGGCGGACCCGACGAGAATCAACAATTCTGGATATTTGAAACTCCAGATTACCATCCACAATAACAGGAGGAGGTGGCAGCGGTGATGGTTCTAGAGGTGGAACATACTTCTTGAGTAACGACTTATGGAAGACGTTATGGATCTTAAAAGTCTGAGGTAGCTCCAGGCGAAAAGCCACAGGGTTAATGACGGCTACTATTTTATAAGGACCAATGAACCTAGGGCCCAGTTTCCAAGAGGGAACCTTCAACTTAATATTCCTAGTAGACAACCACACATAGTCATTCACTCCTAGGTCCGGACCTGGCGACCGTTTCTTATCGGCCATGCATTTATATTTACCACTCTTATTTTTCAAGTTAGCTTGCACCTTCTGCCATACCGATGAAAGAGATGAAGAAAACCGTTCCTCTTTGGGAACCCCAGAAGACCCCCCCTCTTTGAAAGTACAAAATTGGGGATGAAAACCGTATGCACCAAGAAATGGTGACTTGCCAGTGGATTCCTGACAGCGATTATTTATGGCAAACTCGGCTAACGGTAAATATGATGATCACACCTCTTGGTTTTCAGACACAAAACACCTTAAATATGTTTCTAGGTTTTGGTTGGTACGCTCAGTCTGTCCATTCGACTGAGGATGGAAAGCTGAGGAAAAGGACAAGTGTACCCCCAAACGGGAACAAAAAGCTTTCCAAAACTTAGAAATAAACTGGGTTCCCCGATCCGAAACCACATCGGAAGGGACCCCGTGAAGCTTCACGATTTCACTGATAAACACCTGAGCAAGAGTCTTAGCATTAGGAAGTGCGGGTAGCGCAATAAAGTGTACCATTTTGCTAAACCTGTCTACTACTACCAAGATAACTGTTTTACCCGCAGACAACGGTAAGTCAGTGATGAAATCCATTGACAGATGTGTCCATGGCCTATTGGGGATGAAAAGTGGCAATAAAGACCCTGCTGGACGTGTATGAGAGACTTTCGCGCGTGCACAAGTAGAACAAGTAGACACGAAATCCATTACATCCTGACGCAACCTTGGCCACCAAAAACGACGAGACAATAGCTCCAAGGTTGCTTTACTACCCGGGTGCCCAGCAAGTGCCGAATTATGATGTTCCTTTAATAATTCAAGACGCAGGTTTAACGGTACAAACAATTTCTCTGAGGGGCAAGAGGCCGGGGCATCCCCCTGGGCCTCTAACACCTTTCCCTCTAGAACGGAGTGTACAGCAGAGACAACCACTCCTCTTTGTAAAATAGGTACCGGATCACTAACATTACCCCCTCCAGGGAAACTATGAGATAATGCGTCTGCCTTGGTATTTTTTGCCCCAGGACGATAGGTGATTACAAAGTTAAATCTGGTAAAGAATAGCGACCACCTAGCTTGTCTAGGGGTGAGACGCTTAGCCGATTCTAGGTACAGAAGGTTTTTGTGATCCGTAATCACCGTGACTGGGTGGATTGCTCCCTCTAAAAAGTGACGCCACTCTTCAAACGCCAGTTTAATCGCCAACAGTTCCCTATTTCCAATATCATAGTTCTTTTCCGCTGTAGATCATTTTTTGGAAAAGAAAGCGCAAGGACGCCATTTGCCAGGAGACGGACCCTGAGACAATACAGCCCCCACTCCCACCTCTGACGCATCTACTTCAACAATAAAAGGCTGGGAGACATCAGGTTGAATTAGAACAGGTGCCGAGGTAAATCTCTCTTTTAGAGAGGAAAATGCAATTTTAGCGGCGTCAGACCATTTAGAAAAATCAGTCCCCTTCCTAGTCATGTCAGTAAGGGGTTTAACGATCACTGAATAATTTTTAATGAACTTTCTATAGAAATTTGCGAAACCCAAAAACCGTTGTAGAGCTTTAAGGTTCTCAGGAAGATCCCAATCTAAAATTGCCTGGACCTTCCTAGGATCCATACGGAAACCTGAAGCAGATAATAGATATCCCAGGAACTGTATTTCCTGAACGGCGAAGACACATTTTTCAATTTTCGCATATAATTTATTCGTCCGTAGGACCTGCAGTACTTGCCTGACATGTACTTCATGTGTTTTCAGATCAGCCGAATAAATTAAGATATCATCTAGGTATATGACTACAAACCTGCCGATGAGATGACTAAAAATATCATTAACGAAATGTTGGAAGACAGCAGGGGCATTGGTCAGACCGAAAGGCATGACTAAATTTTCATAATGCCCCTCAGGGGTGTTAAAAGCTGTCTTCCACTCATCCCCCTTCCTTGATACGAATCAGATTGTAGGCCCCCCTAAGATCAAGTTTGGAGAACCACCTAGCACCCACAATCTGATTAAAAAGGTCAGGAATGAGAGGAAGAGGGTATGGGTCTCGGATGGTTATCCGGTTTAGCTCACGGAAATCTAGGCAAGGACGCAGGCCCCCATCTTTATTTTTAACAAAGAAAAACCCTGCAGCCACGGGTGAAGAAGAGGGTCTGATGTGTCCCTTAGCCAGACTCTCGGAGATATAATCTTTCATGGCTTGTCTCTCGGGACCCGAAAGATTATACAACCTGGACTTGGGTAATTTTGCACCGGGAATCAGGTTAACCGGGCAATCATAAGGACGATGAGGTGGTAGCTTCTGACAACCCTTTTCAGAAAAAACGTCCTCAAAGTCCGAAATAAATGTAGGTAGGGAAGCTATGGAGGCGATTAAGCAATTGTTATTTAAGCAATTCTCTCTGCAATGCTCACTCCACTCCAATATCTCCCTGGCCTGCCAATCCACCACTGGATTGTGCGCTACCAACCAGGGAAGACCCAATACCACAGGAGAGGGAAGGCCCTCCAGAACGTAACATGAAAGACACTCATTATGGTGGTCCCCTACCCGAAGGTGTAAATTATGGACAATGTGAGTGAGGTTTCTCTGAGACAGAGGAGCAGAATCAATAGCGAATATGGGAATAGGTCTCTGCAGCGTACAGAGAGACAAACCCATAGTGCGGGCAAAATGGGCATCTATCAAATTTACCCCTGCTCCACTGTCTAGAAAAAAAGAAATAGACTCCGTCTTAACACCAAAAACAATAACCGCTGGCAACACAAATTGAGATGTTCGTATGGAGGAAACGTATACCCCCCGGCTGACATCCTCCGCACAGCCTGGGGTTAGTAGTTTTCCGACGGTCTTTTGTTTTTGAGAAAGGAGGGACAGACATTAATGAAATGACCCCTCCCCCCACAGGAAAAACAAGCCCCCCACCTACGGCGAACCTCAGGAGGACGGACCTGACTGAGAAGTTCCTCCTAGCTGCATAGGCTCATCTAAGTCAGTACAGACTAACTGCTGCTTGGGAGAGGTTACCAATTGCTCAGGAATTTTCGATCTCTCCCTAAGACGTCTATCTATTCTGATAGAGAGGGACATAACAGCATCAAGGGAAAGGGGGGTCTCATACAGCGCCAGCGCATCCTTAATCCTTTCAGATAACCCAGAGCAGAACTGACTCCTGAGAGCCGGGTCGTTCCACTGAGTATCCGTAGCCCACCTACGGAACTCTGAGCAATATTCCTCTGCTGGCCGATCTCCCTGTAGGAGTCTCCGTAACTTCGACTCAGCCAGGGCGACTCGGTCAGGGTCATCATATATGAGACCCAAAGCCCCAAAAAATCCCTCCACTGACCGGAGAGCCTGGGAACCAGGGGGTAACGAGAACGCCCAGGATTGCGGGTCCCCCTGAAGCAGGGAAATAACAATCCCCACCCGCTGTTCTTCATTACCTGAGGAGTAAGGGCGCAGCTTAAAATATAATTTGCAGGCCTCACGGAACGTCACAAATTTGTCCCTTCCCCCAGAAAATCTGTCAGGAAGAACAACCTTGGGTTCTGTAACAACCTGGTTACCCATAGCAACCGCTGGGCTTGCGGTCTGCTGCATTTGCTGCTGTTGTTGGAGGACAGACGCCTTCCATCCTGCCACCTCCAAAGACAGGCCTTGAAGCTGTTTTGCCAAAGCAGCAATAGGATCCATATTGGATTCTAAGTAGAGAGAGAAAAAAAAAAATATTTTTTTTTTTTCTTCTCTCAAAAAATAAGGGCCAGTTATAATATCACGATCGGCGTGACTATCACATACGTGACACAGAGGGAGGGAAAGAGGAAGGCCCTGCCCAAGTGAGAGGGAAGGTGGTGACCCCTGACTCACCTTGCGGCTGGCACCTGGCTGCCCTGACGTCCCTAGACGGGTTCCTCACCCGTACGCCGATCACGTGCCTAAAACCCTGGCTTTCCCTAAGATGAGCCCTAGATAGTGAACAGGGCGGTGGGAACACTAGTCCGCACCACTAGCTCTAAAGGAAAACACCAAGGGGAGGACAGACAATACCGACTAAACATATAATCCCAGGTGGGCGACAACAGGAGACAACAAAAAGCCCAACAGGGATCCGGAGGGTAGCACTCTGGAACAACAACCAGGATTCACAGCTCCAGTGGGTCAGTATAGAAGTCCAGGCAGGAAGCTCTATAACTGGCAACTAGAGAAGTGTGAGAGGAGAATATAAGGAGTTTGGGAGTGGCAGACAAGAAACAGCTGAGGAGGAGAAGCTACGGATCCCTGAGTGAGACAAAAAGGATTGCAAGGCAAACACAGAAAACAATCACTAAGAAACAACGTGATCTTTAGACATAGAGCGCGCAGCCACCCGCTGCGACTTCCTGACCCCGGGTATAACGGAGTCAGACGTGGCTCTTGACACCCTCGTGACAAAATGGCGGTATTTCAAATATCTGAATATAAACCAAGTGTATAAAGGGTCTATCTCACAATGACATCTGCAGCAAAGGCTGCCAACTGAATTTTTTTTTGCCCAAACGGGTGTTTGTTTAATAACTGAATTTGACAGCAGTATATAACCCTGTAATTTCACATGTGCTGATGCTGTAAGGCCTGAAAATAGTGTTTTTGGTAAAAAAAAAAAGGGGTTTTAAAACCCCAGAAAATGATGGCTGTATTTCTAGCTTAAATTGCACACTGACTAATCCAGATGTTGTATGTTACCAATTGTTTTTTTGGCAACAGAACTTTTACTGAAATGTTCGGGTTCGGGTCCGTGGTCCAAAAATCCTAAAGTTCGGTAAAAGGACTTTTGGGTATCTAACAAGTATTCACTCCCTACAGTATCTGTCCCTTCTTCAGCACAGCTCTCCCTGACTAAGACTGAGCCGAACACGTGTCATCGGGTGCTATATAGCACCTGATGACGCGTATCGGCCACCCAATCACTGTAATGCCAGTAGTCAACATGGCTACGGCATTAACGTGAATGGCAGTACTTGCCTGCACGTTTATTGGTTGCAAGCCCAACACTACTAATGTTTTTTTTTCTGTGGATTATTTCCTCTGAACACGGTGTCCTTTTCACATATTTACCAAGTGTTCTAGTCTCCTTTTAGTAGAACACTATAAAAGAGAGATTGATCACAGTATGAGAGCGAAACACACCCTTAGGATTAATATCCTCTTCTTATCCTAGATCTGGTGTCTTGTTCTTTTTCTCTAATCTACTTAAAGTACTGGACATTGTTAATACCTTTTTTTTGCTATCCACAAAAAAGTGAATGCATCTTATGTAACCAGATTCCAACACTACTTCGATCTAGCTGCAGGCAAATGTTTCATATTCTTTGCAGAGTATAATGTGCCTAGTGCCTACCTATAATATGATAAAAAAAAGTATGCGAAATGGAGGCACTAGGAGACATATTATCAATTTTACTTCACGCATTATGATATAACTGTACATTATAATGTGTGGATGGATGTATGGAGCGGGCCTCTGCAGCGGGCCTGCTCCATACACGACAGGTGCTGCCTGTATCACATAGCCAGACACCCACACAAACAGGGAGCAGTGATCGCGCTGCCCCCGTCATTAGCCCCTAAGGTGCTGCGATCAAGGCTGATTGCGGCATCTTTGAGTGAAGCCAGAGGGATGCGGCTCCCTCTTCGTTCCGATCATAGTCCCCGCAGTGAAATCACGGGGCTCATTGGAGTCTCTGAGCATTTAGGAGACTGATTGCTTTGGGGTAAAAGCTGTTCTTCAGCCTAGTGGTGCGGGCATGTAGGGCTCTAAGACGCCTAGCAGAGGGTAGGGGAGTGAAAAGGCTGTGGCCGGGGTGAGTTGGATCCCCGCAGATAATTTTTGCCCTGTTGCTGCAGCGAGCAGTGAATATGTCATCCAGTGATGGAAACTGAGTACCAGTGATTCTGCCAGCCATTCTGATGATGCGCTTGAGGGTCTTCTTGTCCTCAGAAGAGCAGCCGGAGTACCACACTGTAATGCAGTATGTGATAACAGATTCTATGGTGCACCTGTAGAAATTGGTTAGCAGCTGTTTTGGGAGTTGTGATTTCTTCAGACTCCTCAGAAAATAAAGCCTCTGAAGGCCTTTTTTGGTAATTTCTGTTGTGTTTTTTTTTTTTTTTTTTTTTCATTTTTCAATGCTTTATTGAAAATATAAATCAATAGTACATGTAATACACATTAATGAACAGTATTCATCAGAAAGCAGTATTTTCTGTTGTGTTTTTTATCCATGACAGGTCCTGACTAATATGAACTCCCAAGAATCTGAAACTTTGAACTATCTCCACCATTAATGCTAATGGGATGGTGTCCATTTTGTTTCTTCATCCTAAAATCCAGAATTAGCTCCTTTGTTTTCTTGGTATTGAGTATGAGGTTGTTGTTCTTACTCCATCTCTCTAGGTTCTCAACCTCTTTCCTATAGGCTGTTTCATCATTGTTGGAGATTAGGCCTATTACGGTCGTGTCATGTGCAAATTGTATAATGGTATTGGTATTGTGAATAGGTTTACAGTCATTTGTGAAGAGGGAGTAAAGGAGAGGGCTCAACACACAGCCTTGCGGTACCCCAGTGTTTAGTGTTAAGGATGAAGAAAAGTGCTTGCCCATGCGTACGATTTGTGGTCTTTTTGTAATAAAATCCAGTATCAAGTTGCACAGGTGTGAGCTGAGACCCAAGTTGTTCAGTTTCGTTTTCGTTGCCAACTTGTTGGGAGGGATGGTGTTAAAGGCCGAGATGTAATCAATGAACAGCATCCGCACATCGCTGTCTCTCTGCTCCAGGTGTGACAGCGCAGTGTGAGGGGTAAGTGAGACAGCATCCTCAGTTGAGCTATGTGCTCTGTAAGCAAACTGGTATTGGTCCATGGAGGTGCAGATCTTGCTCTTCATGTGCCTGAGGACAAGTTGTTCAAAACCCTTCATAGCAATAGGAGTGAGAGCCACCGGGTGATAATCACTCACCCTGGGTTCACACCTGAGCGTTTTACAGCGCATTCAAACGCGCTGTAAAACGCTTAAGACATGAAAACCAATGCTTCCCTATGGGAAGGGTTCACACCTGGGCGTTTTACAGCGCGTACGAACGCGCTGTAAAACGCCCGACGCTCAAACAAGTACTTGAGCTTCTTTGGGGCGTTTTGACGCTCGTTTGTGGCCATAGGACACTGCAGTCAATGACACAAACGCGCGTCAAACGCGCGTTTACTATTACAAAAAACGTGCATAAAAACGCGCGACAAAAACGCGCGTAAAACGCGCGTTTGAGGAACGCTCAGGTGTGAACCCAGGGTTAAGGTCTTCACCCCGGCCTGTTTTGTTATTGGGACAATTGTGGAGGACTTCAGGCAAGTGGGGACAATGGCCTGCTCTAGTGAGCTGTTAAAAATCCTGGTAAACACTGTTTTCAGCTGTTTAGCACAGTTTTTTTAGGACTTTTGCAGGAACTTCATCAGGGCCAGCTGCTTTGTGGGGATTAATGTGGTTTAAGGCCCATTCTACCTCATGTGCTCTCAGCATCAGGGAACATGATGGAGCCTCTTGCTGGGCAAATTTGATGATAGGCAGCTCATTGTCTTTGTCAAATCGTGCAAAAAAATGATTTAGGTCATCAGGAGAGAAAGAATTTCCAGTGTTGATAGAACAGGAGTTGCTTTTATAATTCGTAATGGACTTGATACCCTGCCACATGCGTCGGGGATCAGAGCTTGTAAAATGATGTTGTATTTTTGTTTTGTAGCAGTGCTTCGCCTCCTTAATGCCCTTCTTCAGATTGGACCTGGCTGTTTTGTACTCCTCTGGGTCTCCCTTTCGGAAAGCAATGTCACGTACCTTCAAAAGGTTCTGGACATTTCTGTTTATCCATGGTTTCCTATTTGGGAAGGTCCGAATAATTTTGGTATCAGTGACATTGTCCATGCAAAATGTAATATAGGATAGGACAGAGGAGGCATATATGTTTAAGTCTGTGTGATTTTCCTTTGTACAGTAGCTGCCTGTTTAAACAAATCCCAATCTGTGTCCTCAAAACAATCCTGTAGTCTCATTGTGGCTCCTTCAGGCCAAACTCTGATTGTATGCAAAGTAGGCTTAATCCTGGTGATAAGAGGTTTGTATGCTGGAGCTAAAAGCAAAGAAATGTGATCCGACCTGCCAAGATGGGGGGCAGGTGATGCTGTATAAGCATTTGCTATGTTGCAATAAACACGGTCCAATGTATTTCTCCCCCTAGTTGGGAATTTAACAAACTGGTAGACTTTGGGGAGCACAGTTTTGAGATTGGCTTGGTTAAAATCACCCGCTAAGATGAACACTCCATCTGGATGGATATTTTGCAGACTGTTCGTAATATCATGCAATTTGGACAGTGCCAGCTTAACATTAGCTTGTGGAGGAATATAAACTACGGTGAGATACACGACTGTGAATTCCCTCGGTAAGTAGAACGGTCTGCATTTAAGTGTCATAAGTTCTAAATCGGCAGAGCAATATTGTTCAGCAATGACTGTGGAGGTACACCAAGCCTATTGGACATAAATACACACTCCACCTTCCTTATTCTTACCGGACTCAGCGGTTCGATCCATTTGGTAGACAGTCCGATTCGCAAGTTCAAAAGCCTCATCCGGGATGTAAGAAACAAACAACGTTCATGTGCACGTAGCCATAGTAAAAGGAAGAACTCGCCAGTCCCAGCAGTAAAGAGCGGTCACTACCCGTCCCACACAGGAATGTGATGCTAATGTATCACACGTTTGTTGCTGTTCATAAACTTGCTGTGGGGCCTAGTAATGGTTGTGCCACTGGATGTAAGCCATGGACAGAATGAATAGAAGGGGAGATTTATCATTTGCCTTGTTTCTAAAATGTGGCGTTAAAAAGTTGCAAACTATGTGTTTCTGACTTTTTAACTGTGCCTTAAAAAAGGGGTGGGGCGTGACAATGGTCTGGAGGGGGCGTGACCAGTCACCCCAACAAATTGATGTTAATTTTTACCAGTTTTCTGACTCAAATGAAGCCAGAAGTACAAATTGATCTGCTGACATAGCGAGGAGCCTCCTGTCTATCATCACACGACCTGCTCCCAGCTGACAGCCTTGAAATCATCGATGAATATATGACTACCCTTAACCTGGTGAAAAAGAGAAATGAGTGTAGTCAGACATCTCTGTATACAGCGTACAGGGGGGTCACACGTCTGTATATACAATGTACAATACAGTATAAAGGGGGTCTCACATCACTGTATACAGTGTAGAGGGGGTCATGGATCTCTATATACAGTGGTGGGAGTCCCAAATCTCTATATACAGTATACAGTGGTGGGGGTCACACATCAGTATATACAGTATAGGCTACTTTCACACTTGCGTTCAGAGCAGATCCGTCTGGTGTCTGCACAGACGGATCCGCTCTTATAATGCAGACGATGGGATCCGTTCAGAACGGATCCGTCTGCATTATCTTTCAGAAAAAATTATAAGTCTGAAAGTTGCTCAGACGGATCCGTCCAGACTTTACATTGAAAGTCAATGGGGGACAGATCCGTTTGAAATTGCACCATATTGTGTTAACTTCAAACGGATCCGTCCCCATTTACTTACATTGTAACTCTGGACGTATCCGTTTGGCTCCGCACGGCCAGGCAGACACCCGGACGCTGCAAGCTGCGTTCGGGTGTCCACTTGCAGAGCGGAACGGAGGCCAAACGCTGCTAGACTGCGGCATTCTGAGCGGATCCGCATCCACTCAGAATGCATTGGGGCCGTACGGGGCCGCTTGTGAGAGCCTTCAAACGGAACTCACAAGCGAAACCCCAAACGCAAGTGTGAAAGTAGCCTTACAGGGGTCACACATTACCAGTGTACACAGGTACCTTATAAACAGTATATAGTTGTATGTGTCCTACCTGTACACTGTATATAGAGACATCCCCTTACCTGTACACTGTGTATAATGATAATAATTAGATCCTCCGTTGCAGGGGTCACACATCTCTATATACAGTGTACAATGGGGGTGGTCGCATATCACTGCATTCAGTATACAGATGGTCACACATCTCTATATACAGTATACAGTGGTGGTGGTGGGGGTCACATATCACTGCATTCAGTATACAGAGGGTCACACATCTCTATATACAGTATACAGTGGTGGTGGGGGTCACATATCACTGCATACAGTATACAGAGGGTCACACATCTCTATATACAGTATACAGTGGTGGTGGGGGTCACATATCACTGCATACAGTATACAGAGGGTCACACATCTCTATATACAGTATACAGTGGAGGTGGGGGTCACATATCACTGCATACAGTATACAGAGGGTCACACATCTCTATATACAGTATACAGTGGTAGTGGTAATGGAGGTCACACATCTCTATATACAGTGGTGGTGGTGGTGTGGGTCACAGATCACTGCATACAGTATACAGAGGGTCACACATCTCTATATACAGTGGTAGTGGTGGTGGGGGTCACATATCACTGCATACAGCATACAGAGGGTCACACATCTCTATATACAGTATACAGTGGTGGTGGGGGGGGGGGGGGGTCACAGATCACTGCATACAGTATACAGAGGGTCACACATCTCTATATACAGTATACAGTGGTGGTGGGGGTCACAGATCACTGCATACAGTATACAGAGGGTCACACATCTCTATATACAGTGGTGGTGGTGGTGGGGGTCACAGATCACTGCATACAGTATACAGAAGGTCACACATCTCTATATACAGTGGTAGTGGTGGTGGGGCCACAGATCACTGCATACAGTATACAGAGGGTCACACATCTCTATATACAGTGGTGGTGGTGGTGGGGGTCACAGATCACTGCATACAGTATACAGAGGGTCACACATCTCTATATACAGTGGTGGTGGGGGTCACAGTTCACTGCATTCAGTATACAGAGGGTCACACATCTCTATATACAGTATACAGTGGTGGTGGGGGTCACATATCACTGCATACAGTATACAGAGGGTCACACATCTCTATATACGGTATACAGTGGTGGGGGTGACATATCACTGCATACAGTATACAGAGGGCCACACATCTCTACATACAGTATACAGTGGTGGGGGTCACATATCACTGCATACAGTATACAGAGGGTCACGCATCTCTATATACAGTATACAGTGGTGGTGGGGGTCACATATCACTGCATACAGTATAAAGAGGGTCACACATCTCTATATACAGTATACAGTGGTGGGGGTCACATATCACTGCATACAGTATACAGAGGGTCACACATCTCTATATACAGTATACAGTGGTGGTGGGGGTCACATATCACTGCATACAGTATACAGAGGGTCACACATCTCTATATACAGTATACAGTGGAGGTGGGGGTCACATATCACTGCATACAGTATACAGAGGGTCACACATCTCTATATACAGTATACAGTGGTGGTGGGGGTCACATATCACTGCATACAGTATACAGAGGGTCACACATCTCTATATACAGTATACAGTGGTGGTGGGGGTCACATATCACTGCATACAGTATACAGAGGGTCACACATCTCTATATACAGTATACAGTGGTGGGGGTGACTTATCACTATATACAGTGTGCAGGAAGGAGAGGGCACACATTTACAGATGAGACCAGTCGCTGCTGCTGATATCACTGACCTCAGTCATATTGACAGCTCAGAAGGGGTTAAACTGTTGGTCTGGCTGTAATAAACATGTCTGTGATAAGATCACAGAGCAGAGGGGCCATAAACAGGACAGACACTGGGACTGCTCGCAGTTTGTGTTCCACAGCACCTTCCTGGCTCTGCTACATCCTCACATACATGAGTAGTCTCTCAGTACAGGAGACAGAGGGGATGGATACTACAGACAGTCAGCTTTCATCAGCCATCACACCTTCTACTCACAGTCTACCTTTCTCCGGCAAAAGTTTCTTTTTTTCTGCTTGAATCCTCCTGCTAAGCCCCTCCAGCCATGCACAGCCAGGAGTGTCAGTCACAGAAGGAAAGCACATCTGATACAAGCAGGGTGCTATAAGAACCAGGGAGCAGCACACTCCTTCAGGCATGGATGAGTTTGCTCCTCCATGGCACTTGCAGCTATGGACTAGACAGGCTGCTATGAGAGCAGGACCAGAGGGGGCGTGGTGAGAGCAGGACAGGAAGGGGTGTGGTGAGAGCAGGACAGGAAGGGGCGTGGTGAGAGCAGGACAGCAAGGGGCGTGGTGAGAGCAGGACAGGAGGGAGCGTGGTGAGAGTCCACTGGCCTGCAGTAAAATTGACATCCATTGACCGTCTAATATACCTCCAGCCACATAATCACTTGTTGTTTTCTGTCCGATGAATGCCTAATGTTTGGGTCCTGTACTCCCGTGGTCTAAAATAAAAAATTTCTAGGCTACAGCAGGGCACATTTTTGACAGTTTCCTTTTAAAACACATAAAATGGCCCCTGATTAAAACACATATTTTTTGTGGGAATTTTTGCCATTGATCCCCCTTTTGTATGTCACTGTCCATGTTGTGGGACGATTTTGCACTTCTAGTAAGTATTGAAGGTTTTTCAGGCTCGTCTGCCATTTAAGTGAATGGGGCCGCCGCGAACTTGCGATTCGCGAACATTTGATCGCGTTCGCGAATCGTCCCGGCCGATGTTTGTCCATCACTAACAGAGATAGTAGAGGCAGTGAACACAAATACATTTATAGCTAAGGAGTAGAGACAGGAAAGTCACAGTGCCATTGTCAGTCATCAATCACAGCACTATAACCCATATAAAGAGGAGCCCATGTCAGCAGTCTGACCTACCAGTCGCTACCAGCAGTCAATGCCAGTCGTCCAGCCACAGCCACCATTTATAGTGCCAGCTATGTTAGCCACCAGTCAGTGTCAGCAGTCTCAGCCACAGCCAACAGCCTCAGCCACAGCCAACAGTCTCAGCGACCAGTGATTGCCAGCAGTCTCAGCCACAGCCAACAGTCTCAGCGACCAGTGATTGCCAGCAGTCTCAGCCACAGCCAACAGTCTCAGCGACCAGTGATTGCCAGCAGTCTCAGCCACCAGTCAGTGCCAGCAGTCTCAGCCACCAGTCAGTGCCAGTGCCATGTAATATAAACTGTTCCTACTAATGTTTATGCACTAATGTTCTAGCGCCCGTTATTGTAACGGGCTTAATGTCTAGTTTTACATATAAAATTATATAAACAATAAAAAATAAACATATTAGGTATCGCCACGTCTGAAAATATCTGAACTATTAAAATATATATATATAAAAGAAAATCCTGTACGGTGAACTCTGTAACTGATTTTTTTTTTATAAAATACGTGATTTGGCATTTTTTTGTCATATAGTCCCCCCCCCCCAAAAAAAATGAAATAACAATGATCAAAAAGACGTACATGCCACAGAAATTGTAACAATAAAAAATACAATTTGTTACGCAAAAAGCAAGCCCTCATACAGCTCTGTAGACGAAAAATATTAAAAAGTTATGTCAGAATATGGCAATGCAAAAAGGAAATGTAGATTTCTTTCAAAGGTTTTTACTTTTGTAAAAGTAGTAAAACAAAAAAAAAAACCTATACAAGTTTGGTATCGCCACATTTGTATTGAGCCTCAGAATAAGGACATCAGGTCATTTTTAGCTCACACGAAACACTGTGTTGTCAAAACCCCTAAAACCTTAGTGGAATTCTGTTTGTTTTTAGCAATTTTGCCACACAAAGAATCTTTTCCCTTTTTGCAATACAAGATATGGTAAATTAAATGCTGGCATAAAAAAATGCATTGTGTCCTGCAAAAAATAGGCCTTCATATAGGTATGTGAACAAAAAAATAAAAGTTATGGTTATTGAAACATGGGAGGAAAAATCCGAAATGCAAAAATGAAAATACGCCTCGACCCCAAAGCTTAAAGTTTTTTTCCTAGATTTAAATACTGATAACCTATCCTCAGGATAAGGGCTCATGCACACGAACGTATTTTATTTCCATGTCCGTTCCGCTTTTTTGCAAATGTGGAACCATTCACTTCAAGGGGTCCGCAAAAAAAATGGAAGTTACTCCGTGTGGATTCCGTTTCCGTATGTCCGCATTACGAAAAATGATAGTACTGTTATATGAAGGGCCAGTTGTTCCGTTCCGCAAAATACGGAATGCACACGAATGTCATCCGTAATTTTTGCAAATCCATTTTTTGCGGACCTCAAAATACATACGGTAGTGTGCATGATCCCTAACTCATCAGTATCTTATCAGTGGGGGTCTGACACCCAGGACCCCTGCCGATCAGCTGTTTGAGAACACAGCGGCGATTGCAGTGGTGTTCATTGGTTACGTGGCCTAGGTACAGCTGAGCGAGATACCTAGCACAGCCGCTTGTACAACGCTGTGCTTGGTAAGAGGGAAGATAATCTGCTTAGTACTTACTCCTCCTCTCCATGTGCCACCAATTCCACCATCTTGCTGACCTCACGTGAACTTCAGAGCACAGCAGAATTACAAGCATGATTAGAGGAAAGTACTGAGTAGACTATCTTTTCTCCAAAGGTCAGCACTAGTGATGAGTGAATTTTTTAAAAACTAGATTTGGCCGGTTCGCCGAATTTACAGAAAAATTTGGTTCGATCTGAATTTATGCATTAAAAAACTGTGATTTCCTGGCCGCAGAGAGTCTTTATATTGGTGTAGAACACTGTGCCTTGCAGTAACACGCATAGGGAGTCCGCTGTGGTAGTGAAACAATATTGTGAGTCAGTATGACATGCAGATGATAGGCATCGCTCTTGGAATCACTACACACTTCACTTATTTGGGCAGTCACAGGGCCAAAACTGACCAAATAACTGAAGTATGACCTCAGCCTTACAGGTCAATAATAGCGCTTAGAAGAAGCGCACTTCTATTACACCATTGTCAGCAGATTCCACATAGATGTCTACAGAACCTGTTCTATTAAACTCTTGGAGAGGGTATCAGCAGTAAGTTTGTGTTGACGTCACTGATTATTTTGCTCTTCCTCGGATCTGTCAGAACAATAATCCCCAGAAAACCGCTGAACTGCAAATATATTTTACTTTTGCCATTAATACACGACAAAAAGACCTTCAGAACATATACCGTATTTTTCGCCCTATAAGACGCACCGGCCCATAAGACACACTTAGGTTTTTGAGGAGGACAATAAGAAAAAAAATATTTTGAACCAAAAGGTGTGCTTTTGGTGGGTTTTGAACTAATGGTGGTCTGTTGATTACACTATTATGGGGGATCTGTGAATGACGCACTGCTATGGGGGTCTGTGGCTGACACTGTTATGGGGATCTGTGGATGGCACTGTTATAGGGGCATCTGTGGATGGCATGACACTGCTATGGGGGGGAATCTGTGGATGGCACTGTTAGGGGGGTCTGTGGATGGCACTGTTATGGGGGCATCTGTGGATGGCATGACACTGCTTTGGGGGGTATCTGTGGATGGCACTGTTAGGAAGGGATCTGTGGATGGCACTGTTATGGGGGCATCTGTTGATGGCATGACACTGCTTTGGGGGGGTATCTGTGGATGACACATAAATAGCATCCACAGATCCACCCATAATAGTGTCCCTGTGTAGTGTGAATGACCCTCAATACAGGGGGTGGGGGCCGGCATCTATTTTTGTAATGGCAGCGGGGCCCGGTGCAGTCACTGTATTCTATTGCACCGGGCCCC
Organism: Bufo gargarizans; assembly: GCF_014858855.1. Taxonomy (NCBI): domain Eukaryota; kingdom Metazoa; phylum Chordata; class Amphibia; order Anura; family Bufonidae; genus Bufo; species Bufo gargarizans. The sequence goes on along the minus strand of NW_025334594.1, from coordinate 38,103 downwards.
GCTCACTGTAGTAATCTTATTGAAGTGTAGGCATTGTTTAACAATAGAATTAATCTTCATTCCAGCAGCCTGTACTACTGTACTTACTAACTCCCGTAGCAGGCAGGAGGCAGGAGGCCGGGCTGGAGGGCCACATGCTTCATTCATAAACTGTGCCATCCACAGATCTCCCCATAAGCAGTGTCATGCCATCCACAGAAGCGTGACGTAGTGAGTTACGCTACAGCTGCCCACCCTCCAGCCCGGCCTCCTGCCTGCTACGGAAGTTAGTAAGTACAGTAGTACAGGTTGCTGGAATGAAGATTAATTCTATTGTTAAACAATGCTTACACTTCGATAAGATTACTACAGTGAGCGGGGCCCGGTGAAATAGAATACAGTGACTGCATTGGGCCCCGCTGCCATTCTTAAACCAGATGCTGGCCCCCAGCCCCTCCCCCCTGCCCTCTGATACACCCTCCGGACGCACTGTGCAGCATGTGGTAGGCGGTGTATCAGTGTAAAAGGAAATGTGTCTTATAGGGCGAAAAATATGGTAACTGCAACGCTGAACGGAAAATATATTTTTTCTTTTTCCACTAATGCACGCCAAAAAAGGCTTTAGAATATATAACTACACTGCTGAACGGCAAATATATTTTACTTTTGCCACTAATACACGCCACAAAATGGACGGCAAATATATTTTTTCTTTTTCCACTGTGACACAGTGAGGGGTTTTGTTTGGGAAGGCAGGTATTTTACTCCCAACATGTGCAGCTGGGCTGGTTTCCAGCCAGGTGAGGTCAAATACCGGACCGGTGTTTAAGTGCCGGTGTCACCGCCAGTTCTGTGAGAAGGTCTGACAGACGTTCTTCTCTACCTCTTGTATGACGTTCTTTGTTTTGGTTTCACTTTGTCATCTCATTTCCTTCTGCCAGATGTCACTTATTTAGACTAATTGTCTTCCTTTATATTCCCTCCCATACTGACTCACTTTGCGGTTTATACTACTTCCTGGATAAAGTAATCACTGCTGGAGGCTGCTGCTGCTGTTTACTCAGATAAGTCTTTTCCTTTATTGTGTTTCCTTGCTGGCTTGATTCTAGGTGACCCTGACTCCGTCCGTATTAAGTACAGGGAGCCGGTGGTCATGTCCCCTCACTATTATAGGGTTTTCAGGTGTCACACAGTCTTAGGTACATGGGCATGCAATAGTCTACCATTGAGACCCTTGCATGTGCTTAGCAGTCAGGGAGAGCTCTTAGGGTTTTATAGGGCTCACCTATTTGCTCCTTAGTTTGGGATCAAGCCAGTCGTCGTTTATTTATAATTTCCAGCTATCTGCAACTTCACCCGTGACAGCCGGACGGGTTTTCACAGCACCTGGCTGTCCTTAAATAGGCAGCTGGGCTCACCAGCTGAGTCTCTGTGTTGGGATATGAGGTTTTGTGCTGGACTGGAGGGCTAAGACCCATGTGCAGGGGGAACAGGCCCCCTAAAGCCTGATGTGGACTACTGGAGGCAGAACTGCCAACAAGGTGACTTGTGCAACATGAACTTTCCATTGTGTGTGAATTAACACCAAAGACTGCAAAGTGACGTGTTGTTTTGTGCAAATGCCGCAAGTGTGAATAAACACTGAAGTTTGAGTTAAGAACTTGAATTTTACCTTTGTACTGCGTCCGCTTACCCTATCTACCAGAGCGAAACCCCACACCACTTATACACGCCACAAAAGGCTTTAGTACATATAACTGCACCGCTTAACGGCAAATATATTTTTATTTTGCCACTAATACACGCCTCAGAAGGCTTTAGAATATATAACTGCACCGCTGAATGACGAATATATTTTTCTTTTTTCCACTAATAGACAACAAAAAGGGCTTTAGAACATATAACTGCACCGCTAAACGGCAAATATATTTTTCTTTTGCCACTAACACACGACAAAGTGCTGTAATTTTAGCACTTCACCACACAACGGCTAATAAGCCCTTTTTTCCCCACTAATACAAGCCCAAAAATGCTTTAGAACATATAACTGCACCGCATAAGGGCAAATAAGATGTAGAAATATTTCCTTGCATTAAACCCTGTTAATGGCTGTAACACCACAATAACAAGAACAGTTTGCTGGAATTTCAGAGCTGTATAATAGCAATTTGGTTGATCAGTCAGAGCAGCAAGGTGTAATAGGATTGTTCCTATTACCCAGGCTGTAACCTCCCCTACTGAACCCTGTTCGACATAAATGATGTGGAATGATTCCTCCCTATCCTTTCCCTACGCCTTGAATAATCTTTCCCTGCACTTGTAAATCGTTTTTTTAGCACAATGAAGTTTTTTTCTGGCACTGTCCCTAGCGCCTGCTGACTCCTCTCTCTAAGTACACTGGAAAATGGCGGAATCCAAGATGGCTGATGCTATTTATAGGGCTGTGACATGACAGGGCTGGCTGGCTGCTGATTGGCTGCATGCATGGCGTGTATGGAAAGAATATTCAAGGTGTAGGGAGAGGATAGGGAGGAATCATTCCACAGCATTTATGTCGCACAGGGTTCAGTAGGGGAGGTTACAGCCTGGGTAATAGGAACAATCCTATTACACCTTGCTGCACTGACTGGGGACCCAAATTGCCATTATACAGCTCTGTAATTCCAGCAAACCGTTATTGTTATTTCTATGACTTATTTGCCCTTGTGTGGTGCAGTTATATGTTCTAAAGCATTTTTGGTCTTGTATTAGTGTGGTAAAAAGGACCTATTAGCCGATGTGTGTTGAAGTACCAAAATTAAAGCACTTTTTGTTGTAAATATATTTGCCGTTCAGCGGTGCAGTTATATGTTCTAAAGCCTTTTGTGGCATGTATTATTTGCAAAAGTAAAAATATTTGCCGTACAGCGGTGCAGTTATGTGTTCTAAAGTCTTTTGTGGCGTGTATTAGTGGCAAAAGTAAAATATATTTGCCGTTCAGCGGTGCAGTTATATGTTCTAAAGCCTTTTTTGGCGTGTATTAATGGCAAAAGTAGAATATATTTGCTGGTTAGCGGACTTTTTTGGGGTGTTTTAATTTCCTATTTATTTATTTGATTTAACAGTATGTCAAACAGAGAAGTGCCAGGCCCTGCACAGGGGAGTGGCAGAGGCCTAAATGTTTCTGTGGCAGAGGTCGCAGCAAAGTAAGGGGTCATGGCAGCAGGAGTCACTTCGAGAGGCCTGAGCTCCCAGTGTCAGCTAGCAGTCGTGTCTTGAAAATCAACCCAGCGGTTCTTGAAGGGTTAACTCGGTCATCCATATTGTCCCAAGTGACATCAGACACCCCCAGCCAAGAGTCGGTGGGTTCCTCTGACACGACGCTTAGTTTCCATGGTCCGGGAGCAGGCCCTGTGCCCCCACCTGTCCTGAATCTTCCCATGTCATTTTCAGTTCCCTCCCATAAGAAGTATTATATGCAGTAGGCTTGGCTCCACTTTTCAGCAAGGAAGAGCTACTAGAGGGCAGTCAGCAGCTACTGCCCAGCCAAGATCTGGAGGAGACATCTGCCGCTTCCTACGCTAGGCGAGCAAGTAGTGATGAGGAGAGTGGCATTGGAGCTGATGTTGCGAGCGGTCAGGCTCCTGACCCAGAGACGGTTGAGGAGGACATCAGTGATGTGCAGACAGTACTCGATGATGATGATGATGCAGCTGATCGCACTTGGGAGCCGGGTGATGAAGGGGTTTCATCAACATCATCGGTAGAAGAGGGTGGAAGCTTGCCCGTGAGGCAGCAATGGAGCTAGCAAGTCACTAGTGTGGTCGGGAGTCAGCAGGGTGGCAGCAGTCAGCCTACCTGCCCGGAAAGTAGTGGTGCAAGGTTTTACGGAAGCAGCGGCGGTAGCAGTCAGTTAGTGCAGAGTGTTGGAGGTAAAAATCACCTACTCGGCGGTGTGGCAGTTTTTTGTTAATCCAAATGGCCATTTGTAGAATCTGTGGGCATAAGCTGAATCGTGGCCAGGGTGCCAATGTTGGCACCACGGCCCTGCAGCAACATATGCAGCATCAACATAAAGTGGCCTGGGAGAACCGTAGCTCCGATGTGGTGGTCCAGCCTGCCGCAGCAACCTCTGCATCACCCAGTGGCACTTACCCAATTTCAGGCAGTCAAAGCTCCACCACCTCAGCCGAAGGGAGCTATCTGTCCTTCCCATCATCTGCTGGTCCTGCTGGTCCGGATGCTCCTGCTCCTTCTCCTACTCCTCATCAGTCATTCCATCAGCAATCGATCACCGAAGCGATTGCCAAGAGCCAACATTATGCGTGCACTCATCCAACAACTCAGAAGCTGAATGTGCTCCTGGCCAAGTTGCTGTTGCTGCAGTCCCTCCCTTTCCAAGTGGTGGACTCTGAGCCTTTCAGAGAACTGATGGCCAAGAGCCGCGGTGGAGAGTCCCAAGCCGTCATTTCTTTGCCAAAAAGGTACTCCAGCCCTGCACATGTACTGTATGTAGAACAGAAGGTGGGCCAGTCCTTGAGCCTATCGGTGTCTGCCAAAGTGCACGGCAGCACCAACATGTGGAGCTATAACTACGGTCAGGAACAATACATGCCCTTTACCGCTTACTGGGTGAATGTGGTTCCTGCACAGCCACACTAGCAAATTGGCCAGATGACTCCACTTCCGCCTCCACATTGTGAGTGCAGTAGAAGTCAACATAAAATACAGAAGGTTTAGTAAAGCCACTAAACTAAACCCAATCCAATAATATTTCAGCTGTGTAAATAGCACAAAAGTCTTTGATTAATTTTTTAAATGCATCCTAAGTAAGATTAGTTGTCCATAGGGACTTGCTGTTTTTTAAGTAACATTCTTCTTACACCCTATGGAGATGACCTCTAAAGAGAAAGTCACACAAATTGTTGCAGAATATCAAAAAAAAAAATTCTCAAGTGTTTTCCAGAAGCTCCTAGTAAACGAGCAGAACTTGGAATGAATGAAGGCCAAAATGGGATATTGATTTTCAAAAAAAATAAATCTTGAGGGCAAAGCAGTAATTTCACGGCTGTTCTTTTCTCTGAAAGAATTAGCAGTAAAGCTGGAATATTAAAGCCTAACTCGGTTAAAGGATTTTTCATATCCTCTGTGACATATTCTTCCAGATAAAGAAATGGGGCTATGCTCCTCCTTGTTTGATATTTCTCTTGACATGCGATGAAGCAAAAAAACACAATGTTACTCTATATCATATGTCTGGCCCACAGTTTATTTTGCATTGTGTGATGTTTCACTCCTACCAGTCACAGTCGTCCTGGCAGCTCCTCACAAAAATTAAGAAGAATAATGTTTGTCAAATGTCCTGTCCATTTTATAATTTCTGTGCAAATTAATGTAGCTAATTAATTGAATGTGTTATCTGTCATGTCTAGTTTTCCTTCACTTATCTTTTCTGGTCTCCTTTGATTTTGTGTGTTGGGAAATCTAGACTCTAGCATTTCAATTTAACAAGATATATTTTTTTACCCTGGTTTGTAGCATCAACTAAATTCATAATTAAAATACATTTCGGGATTATTACCATTTAAAGTTCCAGAAAATGCCACCTGTATGTTTAAGTTATATTAAAGCTGGTGAATTATATACTAGAATAGTGGTCTATAATTGTGTGTCTCCAACTGTTGTCCAACATGCTCTGGCAGCTACTGATCTACATGCACACCCAGACTCCTAGGCATCTAAGCAGCAAACTATGCTTTCCTGGCTTGTTGGGCTGTATACTGAGCTGCTCCTTGTAGAAAAGGAACATATTAGAATCCAGAAGAGATTTTTTTTTTTTTATTGGTTTGTAAATTCAACTTAATTTGTATTATTATCAGTACTTTAACTCCTAGCTGATGATAGCATTCACATCCTGATTGGGCAGGGACAGGAACTATTCTCTATCAATACATGGGCCTGACCAGTTCTGACAACTGCTGTTTTTACACAGTTTTAGGCCTCTTTCACACGACCGTATGACTTTTTCAGTGTTTTGCGGTCCGTTTTAAACGGATCCGTTGTTCCGTTTTTTGTTTCCGTTGTGTTTTCGTTTCCGTTCCGTTTTTCCGTATGGCATATACAGTATACAGTAATTTCATAGAAAAAATTGGGCTGGGCATAACATTTTCAATAGATGGTTCCGCAAAAAACGGAACGGATATGGAAGACATACTGATGCATTTCCGTATGTGTTCCATTTTTTTTGCGGACCCATTGACTTGAATGGAGCCGCGGAACGTGATTTGCGGGCAATAATAGAACATGTTCTATGTTTGAACGGAACAGAAATATGAAAACGGAAGGCATATGGAGTACCTTCCGTTTTTTTTGCGAACCCATTGAAGTGAATAGTTCTGCATACGGTCCGCAAAAAAAACACAGAACGGAAGCGGAAACAAAATACGTTTGTGTGCATGAGCCCTTACACATATTTATGGTATATCCATAGGATACACTATAAAAGTCGGATAGATGTGGGTCCCACTGCTAAGGCCTCATGAACATGAATGTATTTTCATTCCGTGTCCATTCCGTTTACAGAACCATTCATTTCTTTTAACGGAACAGAAAAACGGAAATAAGGAAACAGAATGCATATGGAGTACATTCAGTTTTTTTGCGGAACCATTGAAATGAATGGTTCTGTAAACGGACCGTAAAATGGAAAAAAAAAACGGTCGTGTGAAAGAGGCCTTATAGTGTAAAACTGAAAAAAATCTTAAAATATATATATTTATAAAATATTTGGTACTGTCACGGCCATAAGAAATTGTATACTCTATCATGTTAGGTAAATGTAAAAAAATAAAAATAAATTCTAAAACAGCCATTTCTTTGGTCACACTGCCTTGCAAAAAACATCAAATTAACAAAAAATAATTATGTAACACAAAATCATACCATTGGAAACATCAACTCATCCCTCAAGAAAAACCCTTACACAAGACCACTGCCAGAAAAATAAAATAAATATGGCTTCCGAATATACCACACAAAACATGATTTTTTTTTTTCAAAAATGCTTTGTGTAAAAGTATCAAAACCTATAAAATTTGCATCAATTGGAATAAAGTTATCATTTTTGCTGCACAGTGCATGCTGCAATAACAAAATCCAAAATACAATGGCAGAGCTGCTGCCTTTTCTTTATCCTGCTTCCTGAAAAAAATAAAAAAATAATAGAATCAAAAAATTGTATGTACTACAAAAGTATACCAATATAATGGGAACTCTTTCCACAAACAATAAGCCCTCATCCTAGTCTGTTGATTTAAAAAAATATATAATTTTTTTTTATGGTTGTCAGAAAATAGCAGTGCTGGTACCTCAGATGCTGTTTTAAAGCGACATGCAATTTTCTTTTTGCACGGTCCACTGTCGATTATTTTATTCAAAACACATAGTAACAGTAACATAGTTTAAGGCCGAAAAAGTTTTATAAGGCGAAAAAAGACATATATGTCTATTCAGTTCAGCCTGTTATCCTGCAAGTTGATCCAGAGGAAGGAAAAAAAATTGTGAGGTAAAAGCCAAATTTCCCCACTTAAGGGGAAAGAAATCCTTCCCGATTCCAATCAGGCAATCAGAATAACTCCCTGGATCAACTACCCATCTCTAGTAGCTATAACCTGTAATATTATTACTCTCCAGAAATACTGTACATCCAGGCATCCAGATACATGTGGTATCAAAATGCTCACTCCACCAACTGATAAGTAACTGGAGGGTGTAATTTCTAAAATAAGGTCACTCATTGGGGGTTTGCACTGTACAGGTACCTCAGGGTCTCTGCAAATGTGATATAGCTCCCAAAAACCATTCCGTGAAATTTTCCCTCAGAAATTCAAATGGCGCTCCTACATTTCTGAGCTCTACCATGTGCCCATAAAAAAGTCTACATTTATGGCGTTTTGGTACCCAGTAGAACTCTCCTATGAATCCAAGTAGTGGGGTTTAATTCTCAGATATCATGAGTTGGGCATAATATATTGGGCACTGAAATGCCATACCTTTACATTATTATTTGCACAGTTCATTAATTTCAAAAAAATACCTGTGGTTTCAAAATGTTCACTCCACCCCATAATACCATAAGGGGCAGAAGTTACAAAATAATTGTGATGTCAAAATTAGTGATGGGCGAACATCTGCCAGGATGATTTGCAAACACGCGTTCTCAATCAAATATTCGTGAAACGAGCATTTGCGGCAGGCCCCTTTTACTTTAACGGCAGGCTAGCCTGAAAAACCTACAGGTCATATTTGCAGCCAGCCAGCAAACACTTACTAGAAGTACACAAATAGTCCCACAACATGGACAGAGATATACCAGAGGGGGATCATTGGCAAAAAATCCCACCAAAAATATGTATTTTAATCAGGGGCCATTTTTATGCATCTTAAAGGGAAACTCTCAAAAATGTGCCCTGCTGAAGCCTAGAATTTTTTTACTTCCTATCAGTTTGATGTATACAAATGTGTAGCACTCCACGTTTTTGTATCCTGCAGAGTTTTGCATCAGTTTGAGACATGTTAACGCATACATTTTTGGTATGCATTAAATGGATGGCAAAAATAGGATGTGAACCCAGCCCTAGTGTCAGAATAAGCACCAGTACACAGCAGAGCAGCGTGGTGGAGAGGGGAGGCCGCCATGTACTGACAGAGCGCTTACCTGGTCCTGGTGGTCAGGGATGAGAACTGTGTTTCCCAAGGATCATTTTCTACTGGGAAATACAGGGCACAGTATAATACACTAGAATATAAAGATATTAGCCCTACCCCCGAATAATAATACAATTAGATGGTCATTTATTATAAAGAAATACATCTATGTTAGACGTATTTCTGACACAGATTGTGGCGCAAAGGTCATTAGCACCGCAATCTGCATATTTTTCCCACTCATGCCAGGTCTAAAAAAGGATGGCGTGGGCAGGGAAAGGAATACAATTATGGCCATCCAGTTATTGGATACCACTGCCATACATTGACCGGATAACACCTCTGTACAGTGACCGGATCACACCAACATACTGTGACCAGATAAAAGGGTATAAGAGGGCACTGCACAGGGTGTGGTAAGAGGGCATAATGCAGGGTATAAGAGGGCACAGTATGGGGTGAGGGGCACAGTACGGGGTGGGGGGCACAGTCACATTACCCTATGACATTAGAAGGTCCTTATGGTGAATGCAGTTCATACGCCACCATAATGTGAGGCAGAGCAGTGAGACAGGGGTGTGATTATGTGGCTACAGATAAAAAAATTAACTGTTGGCCTGTATAGGACCCAAAAATTAAGCAATAGGCATTCACCTGACAGCACAGAACTTTGGATTCTTTGGCTGGAGGTACATTAGGCAGTCAGAGGATAAATATGTAACTGTTAGCCAGTATAGGCCCCAAAATTCAGCCAATAAGCATTCACCTGACTGCACAGAACTTTGAATTCTGTGGCTGGAGGTGCATTAGGCGGTCACAGGATAAATATGTATCTTTCGGCTAGTACAGGCCCCAAAAATTAGGCATTCACCTGATATAAAAGGCCCTCTATGCCACTATATATACATAAGGCAAGGACCATTCTTTGTTCTGTGTGGTGGCGGATATGTGTGGGATGGCATGAGGAAATTCAATTACACATGGTCATCACAGGTGTTGAATTCCTCCGAGATCCATCTCTCATTCATTTTAAAAAATGTGAGGTAGTCAACACTGTCGTGAGCTAGGCGAGTGCCCTTATCGGTCACGATTAGGGATGAGCGAACCCGAACTGTATAGTTCGGGTTCGTACCGAATTTTTGGGGGGTCATACTACTTGCCCCAAGAGGCTGTCACAGCCATGCCTACTATTGGCATGGCTGTGATTGGCCAGAGCACCATGTGACCCAGCCTCTATTTAAGCTGGAGTCACATAGCGCCGCCCGTCACTCTGCTCTGATTAGCGTAGGGAGAGGTTGCAGCTGCGACAGTAGGGCGAGATTAGGCTGATTGACTCCTCCAAAAGACTCCATCCAATGATCGATCTGCAGCTATGGATGATTGAACTGCTGCTATTAAATTGCTCACTGTTTTTAGGCTGCCCAAAGCGTTTTTCAGTCACTTTTTTCTGGGGTGATCGGTGGCCATTTTGTGTCTTGTGTTGCGCCAGCACAAGCTGCCACCAAGTGTATTTAACCCTCAATGGTGTGGTTGTTTTTTGGCTAAATCCTACATCAGGGTGAAGCTGTCACACCAAGTGCATTTAACCAGCAATAGTCTGTTTATTTTTTGGCCATATACTACATCAGGGGCAAGCTGTCACCAAGTGCATTTAACCCTCAATGGTGTGGTTGTTTTTTGGCTAAATCCTACATCAGGGTGAAGCTGTCACACCAAGTGCATTTAACCAGCAATAGTCTGTTTATTTTTTGGCCATATACTACATCAGGGGCAAGCTGCGCCTGTCACCAAGTGCATTTAACCCGCAGTAGTGTGGTTGGTCAAGCTGTCACACCAAGTGCATTTAACCATCAATAGTGTGGTTATTTTTTGGCCATATCCAAGTCTAATTCTGTCAGTAAACGTATACCTGTCACCCAGCGCCTAAACACTAGGCCTCAAGTTTATATCCAGCTAAATCTGTCATTACTGGTGTGGCTGGTCAAGTTATTTAGTGTCCGTAAAAGCACATTTTTTGCTCTGGGTTGAAATACAATTCCCAATTTAGCAATTTCCTAATTTAGTGGTTTCTGCTGTATCAGAGCTATTTGAAATCTATCCCTAAAAGGGTATATAATATTCAAGGTGCACATAGAGTCATTCTGAATAACTTCACACACACGCTACTGTGCATTTCCAAGTCTAATTCTGTCAGTAAACCTATACCTGTCACCCAGCGCCTAAATACTAGGCCTCAAATTTATATCCAGCTAAATCTGTCGTTACTGCTGTACTGTTGTGGCTGGGCAAGTTATTTAGTGTCCGTCAAAGCACATTTTTTGTTCTGGGTTAAAATACAATTCCCAATTTAGCAATTTCCTAATTTAGTGGTTTCTGCTGTATCAGAGCTATTTGAAATCTATCCCTAAAAGGGTATATAATATTCAAGGTGCACATAGAGTCATTCTGAATAACTTCACACACACGCTACTGTGCATTTCCAAGTCTAATTCTGTCAGTAAACCTATACCTGTCACCCAGCGCCTAAATACTAGGCCTCAAATTTATATCCAGCTAAATCTGTCGTTACTGTTGTACTGTTGTGGCTGGGCAAGTTATTTAGTGTCCGTCAAAGCACATTTTTTGTTCTGGGTTGAAATACAATTCCCAATTTAGCAATTTCCTAATTTGGTGGTTTCTGCTGTATCAGAGCTATTTGAAATCTATCCCTAAAAGGGTATATAATATTCAAGGTGCACATAGAGTCATTCTGAATAAGTTCACACACACGCTACTGTGCATTTCCAAGTCTAATTCTGTCAGTAAACCTATACCTGTCACCCAGCGCCTAAATACTAGGCTTTAAATTTATATCCAGCTAAATCTGTCGTTACTTGCTGTACTGTTGTGGCTGGGCAAGTTATTTAGTGTCCGTCAAAGCACATTTTTTGTTCTGGGTTGAAATACAATTCCCAATTTAGCAATTTCTAATTTAGTGGTTTCTGCTGTATCAGAGCTATTTGAAATCTATCCCTAAAAGGGTATATAATATTCAAGGTGCACATAGAGTCATTCTGAATAACTTCACACACACGCTACTGTGCATTTCCAAGTCTAATTCTGTCAGTAAACCTATACCTGTCACCCAGCGCCTAAATACTAGGCCTCAAATTTATATCCAGCTAAATCTGTCGTTACTGCTGTACTGTTGTGGCTGGGCAAGTTATTTAATGTCCGTCAAAGCACATTTTTTGTTCTGGGTTGAAATACAATTCCCAATTTAGCAATTTCCTAATTTAGTGGTTTCTGCTGTATCAGAGCTATTTGAAATCTATCCCTAAAAGAGTATATAATATTCAAGGTGCACACAGGGTCATTCTGAATAACTTCACACACACGCTACTGTGCATTTCCAAGTCTAATTCTGTCAGTAAACCTATACCTCTCACCCAGCGCCTAAATACTAGGCCTCAAATTTATATCCAGCTAAATCTGTCGTTACTGCTGTACTGTTGTGGCTGGGCAAGTTATTTAGTGTCCGTCAAAGCACATGTTTTGTTCTGGGTTGAAATACAATTCCCAATTTAGCAATTTCCTAATTTAGTGGTTTCTGCTGTTTCAGAGCTATTTGAAATCTATCCCTAAAAGGGTACATAATAGTCAAGGTGCACATAGGGTCATTCTGAATAACTTCACACACACGCTACTGTGCATTTCCAAGTCTAATTCTGTCAAAGGGGGAAAGGCAGGGCGATGACGATACGCCTCCCACAGAGGACAGCTTGTCCTTACCCCTGGGCAGCCTGGCACACATGAGCGACTACATGCTGCAGTGCCTGCGCAACGACAGCAGTTGCCCACATTTTAACGTGTGCGGACTACTGGGTTGCCACCCTGCTGGATCCACGGTACAAAGACAATGTGCCCACCTTACTTCCTGCACTGGAGCGTGATAGGAAGATGCGCGAGTACAAGCGCACGTTGGTAGACGCGCTACTGAGAGCATTCCCAAATGTCACAGGGGAACAAGTGGAAGCCCAAGGCCAAGGCAGAGGAGGAGCAAGAGGTCGCCAAGGCAGCTGTGTCACGGCCAGCTCCTCTGACGGCAGGGTTAGCATGGCAGAGATGTGGAAAAGTTTTGTCAACACGCCACAGCTAACTGCACCACCACCTGATACGCAATGTGTTAGCAGGAGGCAACATTTCACTAACATGGTGGAACAGTACGTGTGCACACCCCTCCACGTACTGACTGATGATTCGGCTCCATTCAACTTCTGGGTCTCTAAATTGTCCACGTGGCCAGAGCTAGCCTTTTATGCCTTGGAGGTGCTGGCCTTCCCGGCGGCCAGCGTTTTGTCTGAAAGTGTATTCAGCACGGCAGGGGGCGTCATTAAAGACAAACGCAGCCGCCTGTCTACAGCCAATGTGGACAAGCTGACATTCATAAAAATGAACCAGGCATGGATCCCACAGGACCTGTCCATCCCTTGTGCAGATTAGACATTAACTACCTCCCCTTAACCATATATTTTTGTACTCCAGGGCACTTCCTCATTCAATCCTATTTTTATTTTCATTTTACCATTATATTGCGAGGCTACCCAAAGTTGAATGAAGCTCTTCACTGTCTGGGTGCCGGGGCCTAAATATATGCCAATGGACTGTTGGGTGACGTGAAGCCTGATTCTCTGCTATGACATGCAGACTGATTCTCTGCTGACATGAAGCCAGATTCTCTGTTACGGGACCTCTCTCCTCTGCCTGGGTGCTGGGCCTAAATATATGACAATGGACTGTTGCAGTGGTGGCTGACGTGAAGCCTGATTCTCTGCTATGACATGCAGACTAATTCTCTGCTGACATGAAGCCAGATTCTCTGTTACGGGACCTCTCTCCTCTGCCTAGGTGCTGGGCCTAAATATATGACAATGGACTGTTGCAGTGGTGGCTGACGTGAAGCCTGATTCTCTGCTATTGCAACACGCCAGACCTGCAGGGTATGACGAAGTGAGGTCACGGTTATGGGCAATCGAGGGTACTCACTATATTTGAAGAACTCTGGGCATGCGCGTGGCAGTGAAGGAGAGGTAGACACGGTTCCTCTGGGGCACACTCTGTATATAGGGACCAGGCCTGATGGTGGATGAGGTGCCCTGGATGTTACAGGTATTTTGAGTGCCTGGGGCAAGGTCCCTGTTGGATTTGTGACGCCAGTGCCTTTGGACGGTGGCACGCCGGTGGGTAGTTGGAATGATGGAGGTACACAAGTAGAATAGTGAACCAAACGTAACTTTACTGAACAATCCAACTTTGTACAGCAGGTAGTAGTACAGTCTTTCAATCACAGTTCCACAAGTAGGCTTAATCACACAATGGCAGGTAATATTCATGCAAGATACGCAGAGGGTAAATTCACAAGCACTCAGCAGCAGGTTGTACCTTTCCTCAGAATCAATGTACACTGTCCTTTCTAGAACTCCTGCTCTGGCTTTATATTCCAAGGACCGGATGCCTAAAGGGTGGCTTAAATCCTTGGTTACTTTCCTCCTCAGGTATTAGATTCTTGCTGCACTTTCTAGTTTCATCTGCCCATCAGGGTCACTTAGCTTACCCTGGATCGCCCTCTCTTGTAAAGTGGATAACTGTGGGTTTCTCCCAGGAGGTTGGGTCCTGCAACTGGGGTGTCTCTACTGAGCTAATCCTAGCCTCAGGAGCTTCAGGTGGACGAAGTGACTCCTCTAGTCCCCTGGAATGAACTAACCCTTCCCTGTCTGGGCCTTCCTATTTATAACTAGGGCTCTCTAGCTCCCTCTAACGTCTGGGAGGCTAAACTACACCCTGACAGGCCTGACACCCAGATAATACAGGGAAAACAAACGCATGACATTTAATGCAATGGAACACATTAACCTGTGCAGTGCCCACCTTTACCTAGTGGGACACTACACTATGACATGCAAACTGATTCTCTGCTGACATGAAGACAGATTCTCTGTTACGGGACCTCTCTCCTCTGCCTGGGTGCTGGGCCTAAATATCTGACAATGGACTGTTGCAGTGGTGGCTGACGTGAAGCCTGATTCTCTGCTAGGACATGCAGACTGATTCTCTGCTGACATGAAGCCAGATTCTCTGTTACGGGACCTCTCTCCTCTGCCTGTGTGCTGGTCCTAAATATATGCCAATGGACTGTTGCAGTGGTGGCTGACGTGAAGCTTGATTCTCTGCTATGACATGCAGACTGATTCTCTGCTGACATGAAGCCAGATTCTTTGTTACGGAACCTCTCTCCTCTGCCTGGGTGCCGGGGCCTAAATATCTGAGAATGGACTGTTCCAGTGGTGGGTGACGTGAAGCCAGATTCTATGCTATGGGACCTCTCTCCAATTGATATTGGTTAATTTTTATTTATTTTATTTTTTATTTTTATTCATTTCCCTATTCACATTTGTTTGCATGGGATTTACCTACATGCTGCTGCCTTTTGCAGCCCTCTAGCCCTTTCCTGGGCTGTTTTACTTCCTTTTTAGTGCCGAAAAGTTCGGGTCCCCATTGACTTCAATGGGGTTCGGGTTCGGGACAAAGTTCGGATCGGGTTCGGATCCCGAACCCGAACATTTCCGGGAAGTTCGGCCGAACTTCTCGAACCCGAACATCCAGGTGTCCGCTCAACTCTAGTCACGATCCCCCCTCCTGCACTGAAAGTCCCTTCGAACAGGACACTTAACAAGGGGCAAGCCAAGAGTTCCATGGCAATTTGTGCAAGCTCTAGCCACAGGTCAAGCCTGCACACCCAGTAGTCCAGGGGTTCCTCGCTTCTTAGAGCGTCAACATCGGCTGTTAACCTGATGTAGTTGGACACATGTCGGTCTAGGCATTCCCTGAGGCTGGATCCGGAGGACTGGCTGTCGATGGGTTGACTGCAAGAATAATCTCATATCTTCAAACTGCCCTCTTCTTGGATGCGCTGTAGGACTGGTACCCGCAACTCTTTCTCTGTGGATGGAAATTCCTCTGCCAGCGCCCGCAAAAGCAGAATGCAGCATCTCTCGAAAGCAAGGTCTGGAAATGCTGCATTCTGACAGCCCTCTGTGATGCTGGCAGCATGTCTGCCATTTTGTCTTTGTACCGGGGGTCTAAGTACATTGCCTTCCAGTACTGGTCCTTGCCCTTTTTGCTTTTTATACGGGGGTCCCTCTTAAAACACTGGAGCATGAAGGCCCCCATTTGCACTAAATTCGAAGCGGTGGAGCGGCCATGCTCCTGATCATCACCCAGGAGAATGTCATCCTCAGTCTCCACCACCATCCACGGATAACACCAGGGATTCCAGAAAAGTTTAAAGCCTGCTCTTTTTGCTCCTCCTCCCCCCAGGCTCCATCCTTCTTTGACTCCTCTTCAGACTCCTGCTGACTTGTCTTAGATGGAGTAGCCCCCCCTGGGAATTCATTAAGCATTGCGACTTCCTCATCTTCCAGCTCCTGCTTCTCGACGTTTTGATCAATGACACAACGCAATGCACGCTCCAGAAAGAAGGTGAAGGTACGATGTCACTGATGGCGCCCTGGCTGCGACTGATCAGTTTGGTGATCTCATTAAATGGCCACAGAAGTCTACATACATCGCGCATGAGCAGCCACTGGCTCGGTGAAACAAACCAAGCTCGCAGAACCTGGTCTGCCACAGGAATTTGTTAACAGCATGTTTCTGCTGGAGCAGCCTATCAAGCATATACAAGTTGGAGTTCCAGCGCGTCGGGCAGTCACAAATCAGACTTCTGACGGGCAAGAGGTGTCTCCGGTGAACATCAGCAAGGCGAGCCATGGCTGTGTAAGATCTTCTAAAATGGCCAGAGATTTTCCTGGCCTGCCGCAAGATGTCCTGGACCCCGGGGTATTTGGCAACGGATCGCTGTATGACTATGTTCAGAACGTGCGCCATGCACGGCACGTGTGTTATTTTGCCCTGTTACAGAGCGCTCAGCAGATTGGCACCGTTGTCGCTGACCACTTTACCAACTGTCAAATTGAGCAGGGTAAGCCACTGATCGGCCTGTAACCGCAAAGCTGAAAGGAGTGCAGGACCAGTGTGGCTCTTGGCTTTCAGGCACAATAGCTGCAGCACAGCATGGAAACGTCTCACCTTACACCTTGAATAGGTTCTGGGGAGCTTGGGGGGTGCAGCGGAAGAGGTGGTAGCAG
This sequence comes from Bufo gargarizans, assembly GCF_014858855.1. NCBI lineage: Eukaryota > Metazoa > Chordata > Amphibia > Anura > Bufonidae > Bufo > Bufo gargarizans. Next base: position 21,256 of record NW_025334594.1, on the reverse strand, counting down.
TGGAAAAGGAGGAGTCAGCCGAGGAGGAGACTGAGGATGCAGCAGGAGGAGGAGAAGAAGAGGCAGGCCTGCATGCAATTCGTGGTGGTAACATAAAATCCAAATCCAAAAACCAAAAAGCACAGCATAATAATTGAAGAGCTTATGTCACAACCAGACATCTGAGAAGCTCTGACAGATGCCTTTCAGAACCTCCTCCTTGAGCTTTCTTTGTTTTGGTTTTCAGTTCCTCATCTCGTTAGCCTCTCTCAGCTGTCTTGTAGTTGGACTGATTGCATCCCTTTAAATTCCTCCCCATAATGCATTAGTGTGCGGTTTATACAACTTCCTGGAGTGTGTGTGCATGCTGATCCAATTTCCCAGTCGTCTACAAGATAAGTGTTGTACATTCATTTGTGAATTTATGTTTGCTGGATCCCACGTGACCCTGACTCCCTCAGTGTCTAGTGTAGGGAGCCGGTGGTCGTGTCCCCTCACTATTATAGGGTGTTCAGGTGTTATACAGTCGAGGTACGAGGATATGCGATCATCTACCATTGGGATGTTCGCATAGGCTGAGCAGTCAGGGAGAGTGCCAGGTCTTATGCAGGGGTCTCCCTTTTTGCTCCTTAGTTTTGGATCCAGTGAGTCATATGTTCATTTTGTATTGTCTTGTTTCCTGTACACCTTCCGTGACATTATAAACCGCCAAAACCGCCTCAAGCATGGATCCGGTTTCACTTTTGAATGAACGCTTTAAGGGTCTTTCATTGGAGGTAACTGATCTCCGTAAGACTCTTTCTCAGTTTCTAGTGAACGGTTCAGCTTGCGTTCATGGAGTTTGTTCTGAGCCTAAGATCTCGCTCCCGGATACGTTCTCCGGGGGTAGTGAGAATTTTGTGCGTTTTAGAGAGGCTTGCAAACTCCATTTTCGCCTTCTTCCCCATTCCTCTGGTGATGAGGAACGGAGGGTGGGGATCATTATATCGCTGCTCAGGGGTAACGCTCAGTCGTGGGCCCTTTCGCTGCCGGTGGGGGCACGGCCCCTCCAATCAGTGGATGAATTCTTTTTAGCCCTGGGTCAGATATATGATGATCCGGATCGTATTGCTTTGGCTGAGTTTAGACTACGTCTGTTATGCCAGGGTAAACAATCCGCAGAGATATACTGCTCAGAATTTCGGAGATGGGCAGCTGATACTGGTTGGAATGATGCTGCACTCCAAAGTCAATTTTGCCATGGTCTTTCAGAGGGATTGAAAGATGCATTTGCCTTTCATGAGAGGCCTATCTCCTTGGACTCTGCTATGTCTCAGGCCGTTCGTATTGACAGGCATCTTAAAGAGAGAGGAGATATCTCTCCTTCCTGTCATACTCAATCCCAGGACAGTGCAGCGGTCTCATTCTGTGCACAGGGGTCTCAGTCGCTGTCAGCCCCTTCTGAGCAGGAGCCCATGCAGCTGGGGTTGATTGCCTCTGACAATAGAAGATTCAGCCCGCATGGGAAGGTTTGCTTTTGTTGTGGAGGTATAAATCATTTGGCAAATGTTTGTCCCTCTAGGAGATTCAGGCAGTTTTTTGGGAGTATTAAAGAAACAAAAGGGAAAAAATCTTTTAAAAATGTTCCATCTGTTACTATTGGCAGGGTTGAGGCGGAAATTGAAGGTTTTCCGTTTGCTGGTAGTTCCCGTTTTGTCCTGCCTGCCAGGGTGGCGCTAGAGAGCAAGAAAAATTTTTGTGAGATTTTTGTAGATAGTGGAGCAGCTGTCAATCTCTTTGATAATCAATTTGCGATAACTCATGGTTTCCAGGTATGCACTTTGGGAAAGGATATTCCTGTTTTTGCTATTGATTCCACTCCACTTTCTCAGAAATCATTAAAGGGCATAGTTCACAATATCCGTTTAATTGTGAGTGATGCTCATGTTGAGGATGTGTCATGTTTCGTCCTTAGCGGATTACCTACTCCTCTTGTGTTGGGGCTACCCTGGCTCACTAAACATAACCCCACCATTGATTGGCAAGCGAGGCAAATAAATGGTTGGAGTGACTTTTGCAGAGAGAATTGCCTCACAACATCTGTTTCAGAGGTTTCTACTAAGACTGTACCACTTTTTCTCTCTGAATTTTCGGATGTCTTCTCTGAGAGTGGAGTTCAGGATTTGCCCCCGCACAGGGAGTACGATTGCCCTATTAATCTCATCTCAGGCGCCAAGCTGCCTAAATGTCGTTTATACAATCTTTCCCAACCTGAAAGGGTCACTATGCGTGCTTATATTTCTGAGAGTCTGAGAAAAGGACACATACGACCTTCGAAGTCACCTGTTGCCGCTGGTTTTTTCTTTGTTAAGAAAAAAGATGATTCTTTAAGACCTTGTCTGGATTTCAGGGAGCTGAACAGTATCACTATTCGTGACCCTTATCCGCTTCCTCTGATCCCGGACCTGTTTAACCAGATTGTTGGGGCTAAAGTCTTTTCCAAATTATATCTAAGAGGGGCATACAACCTGGTCAGGGTCAGAGAAGGAGACGAATGGAAGACGGCCTTCAATACCCCTGAGGGCCATTTTGAGAATTTGGTTATGCCTTTTGGTTTGATGAATTCCCCAGCCGTTTTCAGCATTTCGTGAACAGCATTTTTTATCATTTAATGGGAAAATTTGTATTAGTGTATTTGGATGACATTTTGATTTTTTCTCCTGATTTCAAAACTCATAAGGAACACTTACGTGAGGTCTTGCTCATCCTGCGGGAGAATAAATTATACGCGAAACTGGAAAAATGTGTGTTTGCGGTTCCAGAAATACAATTTCTGGGGTTTCTTCTTTCCGCTTCTGGTTTTCGCATGGACCCCGAGAAGGTCCACGCTGTGCTTGAATGGGAGCTTCCTGAGAATCAGAAGGCGCTGATGCGTTTTTTGGGCTTTGCCAATTATTACAGGAAGTTTATTTTGAATTATTCCTCTGTTGTTAAACCACTCACTGATATGACCAGAAAGGGGGTAGATTTTTCTTCCTGGTCGGTAGAGGCGTGTAAGGCCTTTTCTAATATCAAGGAGAGTTTTGCTTCCGCTCCCATCTTGGTACAACCTGATATTTCTCTACCCTTCATAGTTGAGGTTGATGCTTCTGAGGTGGGTGTGGGTGCGGTCTTGTCTCAGGGTTCCTCTCCTGCCAAATGGCGACCGTGTGCCTTTTTCTCGAAGAAACTATCCTCTGCAGAGAGAAATTACGATGTGGGAGATAGGGAGTTGTTGGCCATCAAGTTGGCTTTTGAGGAATGGCGCCATTGGCTAGAGGGAGCCAGACACCCTATTACCGTGTTTACTGACCATATAAATCTGGCCTACTTGGAGTCAGCCAAGCGTCTGAACCCGAGACAGGCCAGATGGTCTTTGTTCTTTTCTAGGTTTAATTTTGTTGTCACGTTCCGCCCTGGAGTTAAGAATGTGAAGGCAGATGCCCTGTCATGTTGTTTTCCGGGAGGCAGGAATTTTGAAGACCCGGGTCCCATTTTGGCTGAAGGTGTGGTGGTCTCTGCTCTTTTTTCTGAATTGGAGGCAGAGGTGCAGGCAGCCCAGTCAGAGGCTCCTGATCTCCTCCTGGGAGGTTATTTGTGCCTCTTGCTTTAAGACACAAGATTTTTAAGGAACACCACGATACGGTCCTTGCTGGGCACCCGGGGGCAAGAGCCACACTGGATCTCATCGCTCGGAGATTCTGGTGGCCTGCGCTTCATAAGTCGGTTGAGGGTTTTGTGGCAGCCTGCGAGACTTGCGCTCGTGCCAAAGTCCCTCATTCACGGCCATCAGGTCCTCTCCTTCCCTTACCTATTCCTTCCCGTCCTTGGACACATCTGTCCATGGACTTCTTAACGGACCTGCCTCGTTCCTCGGGGAAGACTGTGATTCTGGTGGTGGTGGACCGTTTTAGCAAAATGGTGCATTTCATCCCTTTTCCTGGTTTGCCCAATGCTAAGACGCTGGCGCAGGCATTTATTGATCACATTGTCAAATTGCATGGTATTCCTTCAGACATAGTCTCTGATAGGGGCACGCAGTTTGTTTCCAGATTCTGGAAGGCTTTCTGTTCTCGCTTGGGGGTTCGGTTGTCATATTCTTCTGCTTTCCACCCGCAGTCGAATGGCCAGACAGAGCGCGTCAATCAGAATCTGGAGACATATCTGCGCTGTTTTGTGGCGGAGAATCAAGAGGATTGGTGTTCTGTTTTGTCCCTTGCTGAGTTTGCTTTAAATAACCGTCGTCAGGAGTCCTCTGATAAGTCACAATTTTTTGGTGCATATGGGTTTCATCCGCAGTTTGGGACTTTCTCGGGAGAGGGGTCTTCTGGTTTACCTGATGAGGACAGATTCTCCTCGTCTTTGTCATCTATTTGGCAAAAGATTCAGGATAATCTAAAGAGCATGAGTGAGAGATATAAGCGTGTGGCAGATAAGAGACGTGTGCTTGGTCCGGACCTGAATGTTGGTGATCTGGTGTGGTTGTCTACCAAGAATATCAAATTGAAGGTTCCCTCCTGGAAGTTGGGTCCTAGGTTTATTGGGCCTTACAAAATCCTGTCTGTCATCAATCCTATTGCCTACCGTCTTGATCTTCCTCAGACTTGGAAGATCCATAATGTTTTTCATAAGTCCTTATTGAAACCTTATGTTCAACCCATTGTACCCTTGCTTTTGCCTCCTTCTCCGATTATAGTTGATGGGAATCTTGAATTTCAGGTCTCTAGGATTATGGATTCTCGTCCTGTCCGCGGTTCTCTTCAGTACCTTGTTCATTGGGAGGGTTATGGTCCTGAGGAGAGGATGTGGGTCCCAGTGACGGACATTAAGGCCTCTCGTCTCATCAGGGCTTTCCATAGGTCCCATCCTGAGAAGGTGGGCTCTGAGTGTCCGGAGTCCACTCGTAGAGGTAGGGGTAGTGTCACAACCAGACAGCTGAGAAGCTCTGACAGAGGCCTTTCACAACCTCCTCCTTGAGTTTTCTTTGTTGTGGTGTTCAGTTCCTCATCTCGTTAGCCTCTCAGCTGTCATGTAGTTGGACTGATTGCTTCCCTTTAAATTCCTCCCCATAATGCATTACTGGGCGGCTTATACTTCTTCCTGAAGTGTGTGTGCATGCTGATCCTATTTACCAGTCTGCTACTAAGTTAAGTGTTGTACATTTATCTGTTATTTTCTGTTTGCTGGATCCCAGGTGACCCTGACTCCCTCCGTGTCTAGTGTAGGGAGCCGGTGGTCGTGTCCCCTCACTATTGTAGGGTGTTCAGGAGTTATATAGTCGAGGTACGTGGATATGCAACCATCCACCTTTGGGATTTTTGCATAGGCTGAGCAGCCAGGGAAAGTGCCAGGTCTTGAGCAGGGGTCTGCCTTTTGGTTCCTTAGCTTTGGATCCAGTGAGTCATATATGCATGTTGTATTGTCTTGTTTCCTGTATACCGTCCGTGACACAGGGCTTACCCTTTTGTTTCTTAGTTTTGGATCAAGTCAGTCGGATGTTCATTTGTGTCTTCTAGTTTTCTGTAACACCATCCGTGACAATAGGTGAGCCCTTTAAAACCCTAAGAGCTCTCCCTGACTGCTAAGCACATGCAAGGGTCTCATTGGTAGACGATTGCATGCCACGTACCTAAGACTGTGTAACACCTGGAAACCCTATAATAGTGAGGGGACACGACCACTAGCTCCCTGCACTTAATACGGACGGAGTCAGGGTCACCTAGAATCAAGCCAGCAAGGAAACACAATAAAGGAAAATACTTATCTGAGCAAACAGCAGCAGCAGCCTCCAGCAGTAAACACTTCATCCAGGAAGTAGTATAAACCGCAAAGTGAGGCAGTATGGGAGGGAATATAAAGGAAGGCAATTAGTCTACATTAGTGACAGCTGGCAGAAGGAAAGGAGATGACAAAGTGAAACTAATACAAAGAACGTCATACAAGAGATAGAGAAGAACGTCTGTCAGACCTTCTCACAGAACTGGTGGTGACAGTCCCTAGGTGAGTGTTGGGCTTACTGCGACTTATGCATTGACTGCAAATGGCAACACTATTGTCAGCAGATGACACATTAAAAAAAGCCCACACTACAGAGCCATGTGCCGGCATCCTAGGTGCTCCAGATGTGACCATACATGTTGATGGCTCGCTCCTGATACATTTGCAGTCTGCTTTTTGCCTCCTGTGCAGAGCGAGTTCTACCTGCTACTCCTCCTTCTCCTTCCTATCTGCTGTTCCATCTCTCCCTCTGAACTCCCCTCCTCTTCCTGGTTTGTCCGTCCTGTGCAATGTAAGTTCAGCCTTATACTCCTCCCTATCTGCTGGTCCATCTCTCCCTCTGAACTCCCCTCCTCTTCCTCTCTTGTGGGCAACCACGTGATGTCCATAGACACGTCATCATCGACATCACCTTCCCCACCACAAACATTAGAGATCTCGGAGTAGGCAGCAACAGCGGGTACCAAACTCCTTAGGCCGATCTGGATACTGTCGTCGGACTGCTGAGTGGCAGCTGTTGCTACCTCCTCTTCCTGATACGATGCCAAGAATGGCTGCGCATCGGAAATGTCTTGTGATGGATCGGAAAATAATTCCTATGACTCAAGCGGAAGGTATATGGTGCTGGTGGTGTTGGTGGTGGTGTCTTTGGAGGTGCACACAGCAGAGAGTGAAGAGGGTGCAGATAGAGAGGATGAGGAGGGTGCAGAAGCGGAAGGCTGAGTGAGCCACTCAACCAAGTCTGGTGCGTCCTTTGACGTAATTGAACGCACCTTCTGAAACTTCTCACTTTGGGTCCGGCCTGGTGCACCTGCCCTACCCCTACCACCCCTGCAGAAGGGCCTGCCTCTTCCTCTGCTGTAATTTTTTTAAAACCCCGGTGATAAAAGTCTCTAGAGAAGCGCAGTGTATGTGAATGAAGGTATATAACACCCCGCTTCAATAAGTCGTTTTGGGGGGACACTGGTCTATCACACCAGTTTTAAAAAAAAAAAAATCCTCGAAATGTTTTCACTGTGTGTAGCAGAGGTAACGCAGTGAAAGCGGATACATTTCTGCAGTACCCAAATACACTAATCAAAAACTATATTCTTAGATAACACCCCGCTTCAATATGTCATTTTGGGGGCCACTGGTCTATAATCGCACCAGTTATAAAAAATGTTTTACTTTGAATTTTCTCACTGTGTGTAGCATAGGTAACGCAGTGAAAGTGGCTACATTTCTGCAGTACCTAAATACACTATTTGAAAAGTATATTCTTAGATAACACCCCACTTCAATATGTCGTTTTGGGGGCCACTGGTCTAGAATCACACCAGTTATAAAAAAAAAAAAAATTGCTTTGAATTTTCTCACTGTGTGTAGCAGAGGTAACGCAGTGAAGGCGGATACATTTCTGCAGTACCCAAATACACTATTTGAAACCTATATTCTTAGATAACACCCGGCTTCAATATGTGGTTTTGGAGGCCACTGGTCTATAATGACACCAGTTATAAAAATGTTTTCCTTTAAAATTTCTCACTGTGTGTAGCAGAGGTAATGCAGTGAAAGCGGATACATTTCTGCAGCACCCAAATACACTATTTGAGTAGTACAGTCCTGATCAAAAGTTTAAGACCACTTGAAAAATGGCAAAAATCATATTTAGCATGGCTGGATCTTAAGGTTCCAAGTAGAGCTTCAACATGCAACAAGAAGAAATGGGAGTGAGACAAAACATTTTTTGACCATTCATTTTAATGAAAACAACGAATAAACTGAAACAGGCTGTTTTTCAGCAGATCAAAAGTTTAGGACACACCTCCCAAAAAAAAAATAACCCCCCCCCCCCCAAAACAGAAATCCAACTTCCAAACATGAACTCAGTAATGAGTAGCTCCGCTGTTATTGTTGATCACTTAGAAAAAATTTGTTTTGGCATGCTTGATGCAAGCGTTTCCATGAGGTGAGTGGGAACATTTCTCCAAGTGGTGAAGACGGCCGCACAAAGGCCATCTACTGTCTGGAACAGTTGTCCATTTTTGTAAATTGCCATCCATCCCCAAAGGTTCTCAATTGGATTTAGATTAGGGGAACACGCAGGATGGGCCAAAAGAGTGATGTTATTCTCCTGGAAAAAGTCCCTTGTCCTGCGGACATTGTGTACTATAGCGTTGTCCTGTTGAAAAACAAGTCATGAGGAATGCTCTCTGCAAAATCTGGACATAGCCAGCGGCCATTTGACGCCCCTTGCACTTCCTGAAGCTCCATTGTTCCACTGAAGGAAAAAGCACCCCAGACCATTATGGTGCCCCCTCCACTGTGGCGCGTAGAAAACATCTCAGGTGGGATCTGCTTGTCATGCGAGTAACGTTGGAAACCATCAGGACCATCAAGGTTAATTTTTTTCTCATCAGAGAATAAAACTTTCTTCCACTTTTGAATGTCCCATGTTTGGTGCTCTCTTGCAAAGTTCAAACGAGCAGTTTTGTAGCGTTCAAGGAGACGAGGTCTTTGAAGACGTTTTTTGTTTTTGAAGCCCTTCAGTCTCAGATGCCAGCTGATGATTATAAGGCTGCAGTCAGCACCACTAAGGGCCTTAATTTGGGTTGAGGATCGTCCAGTGTCTTGACGGACAGCCAATTGGATCCTCCAGCTCAGTGCTGATAAAAAAAATTTGGGTCTTCTACTTGACTTTTTTGTTCCATAACCCTCAGGATCATTTAAGAAATTCCAAATGACTGTCTTACTGCGTCCCACCTCAGCAGCGATGGCACGCTGTGATAGACCCTGCTTATGCAGTTCAACAACCCGACCACGTTCAAAAAGGGAGAGTTTTTTTGCCTTTGCCATCACAATGTGTGACTACCTGACAGAAAATGACAATGAATTAAAACATCTTTGCACAGATTTGGCCTTTTAAAGACATGTGGTCCTAAAATTTGGATCAGCTGAAAAACAGCCTTTTTCAGTTTATTTGTTGTTTTCATTAAATTGAATGCTCAAAAAATGTTTTGTCTCACTCTCATTTCTTCTTGTTGCACGTTGAAGCTCTACTTTGAACCTCGTTAAGATCCAACAATGTAAAATATGATTTTTTTTGCCATTTTTCAAGTGGTCTTAAACTTTTAATCAGGACTGTATATTCTTAGATAACACCCCGCTTCAATATGTGGTTTTGGAGGCCACTGGTCTATCACACCAGTTATAATACTTTTTTCTAATTGCGTTTGTCACTCTTTGTAGTTGTAGTATTGCTGCAGAACCGATCACCAGTCACAATGCTGCACAATACAAATCTACTATAATATGCATTCTATATTAGAAAGTATATTATAAGTGTATTACACCCCTCTGTTCTGCACACCAATCAATAGCACACCTATACTAGTCCTTAAATGGACTTTTGTGGACCTATTAGCTAGCGTTTGGTTTCCTTAACAGTCTGTCCCTGCTCCACACAGCAACCTCTCCCTACACTGACAAAAGACAGAATGTAAAATGGCAGCCAGATTAGGTCTATTTATAAGGTAGGGGGTATGTACATGTGCTGAAGCGTCTCAATTGGCTGTCCTGTACCACCTGATGGATATGTCATGGGTCAAAGTACTTCACAATGTAAAAGAATATCGCCGGCGAATATCGCCATATGTTCGCATGTTGGGCGAACCGCAAATGATTAAAGTTTGCCGTGAACCGACCGCAGGGCGAACCGCAAGGCCATCTCTAATGCCTAATTTTTGAGGCCTATACTCCACTGGCCTACAGTAAAATTGTTATCCACTGTTCGTCTAATATACTTCTAGCCACATAATCACTTGTACTTTTCTGTCAGGTGAATGCATAATTTTTGGGTACTGTACTCCACTGGCCAGCTGTAAAATTGTTATCCACTGACCGCCTAATATACCTCCAGCCACATAATCACTTGTTCTTATCTGTCAGGTGAATGCATAATTTTTGGGGCCTGTACTCCACTGGCCTAAAGTAAAATTGTTATGCACTGACCGCCTAATATACCTCCAGCCACATAATCACTTGTTATTTTTTGTCTGGTGAATGGCTAATGTTTGGGGCCTGTACTTCACTGGCCTACAGTAAAATTGTTATCCACTGAATGCCTAAGTTACCTCCAACCACATAACCAACCTTGTTCTTTTCTGTCAGGTGAATGCATAATTTTTGGGGCCTGTACTCCAATGGCCTACAGTAAAATTGTTATCCACTGACCGTCTAATATACCTCCAGCCACATAATCACTTGTTCTTTTCTGTCAGGTGAATGCCTAATTTTTGGGGCCCATACTCCCATGGCCTAAAATTAAAAAAATTCTACGCTCCAGCAGGGGATTTTTTTGAGAGTCTCCCATTAAGACTAGGGATGAGCGAACTCGAACTGTATAGTTCGGGTTCGTACCGAATTTTGGGGTGTCCGTGACACGGACCCGAACCCGGACATTTTCGTAAAAGTCTGGGTTCGGGTTCGGTGTTCGTCGCTTTCTTCGCGCTTTTGTGACGCTTTCTTGGCGCTTTTTGAAAGGCTGCAAAGCAGCCAATCAACAAGCGTCATACTACTTGCCCCAAGAGGCCATCACAGCCATGCCTACTATTGGCATGGCTGTGATTGGCCAGAGCACCATGTGACCCAGCCTCTATTTAAGCTGGAGTCACATAGCGCCGCCCGTCACTCTGCTCTGATTAGCGTAGGGAGAGGTTGCGGCTGCGACAGTAGGGCGAGATTAGGCAGATTAACTCCTCCAAAGGACTTGATTAACTGATCGATCTGCAGCTGTGGATCATTGAGCTGCTGATCCTCAATTGCTCACTGTTTTTAGGCTGCACAGACCGTTTGTCAGTCTCATTTTTCTGGGGTGATCGGCGGCCATTTTGTGTCTTGTGGTGCGCCAGCACAAGCTGCGACCAAGTGCATTTAACCCTCAATGGTGTGGTTGTTTTTTGGCTAAAGCCTACATCAGGGTGAAGCTGTCACACCAAGTGCATTTAACCAGCAATAGTCTGTTCATTTTTTGGCCATATACAAAATCAGGGGCAAGCTGCGCCTGTCACCAAGTGCATTTAACCCTCAATGGTGTGGTTGTTTTTTGGCTAAAGCCTACATCAGGGTGAAGCTGTCACACCAAGTGCATTTAACCAGCAATAGTCTGTTCATTTTTTGGCCATATACAAAATCAGGGGCAAGCTGCGCCTGTCACCAAGTGCATTTAACCCTCAATGGTGTGGTTGTTTTTTGGCTAAAGCCTACATCAGGGTGAAGCTGTCACACCAAGTGCATTTAACCAGCAATAGTCTGTTCATTTTTTGGCCATATCCCAGTCTAATTCTGTCACTAAATCCATACCGGTCACCCAGCGCCTAAATACTAGGCCTCAAATTTATATCCAGCTAAATCTGTCCCTAGTGCTGTAGCTGGGCGAGTTATTTAGTGTCCGTTCAAGCACATTTCTTGTTCTGGGTTGAAATACAATTCCCAATTTAGCAATTTCATAATTTAGTGGTTCCTGCTATATCAGAGCTATTTGAAATCTATCCCAAAAAGGGTATATAATATTGAAGGTGCACATTGGGTCATTCAGAATAACTTCACACACACCCGCTACTGTGTATTTCCAAGTCTAATTCTGTCACTAAACCCATACCTGTCACCCAGCGCCTAAATACTAGGCCTCAAATTTAAATCCCTCTAAATCTCTCGTTACCCACCGCTGTACTGTTGTTGCTGGGCAAGATATTTAGTGTCCGTCAAAGCACATTTTTTGTTCTGGGTTGAAGTACAATTCCCAATTTAGCAATTTCATAATTTAGTGGTTTCTGCTATATCAGAGCTATTTGAAATCTATCCCTAAAAGGGTATATAATATTGAAGGTGCACATAGGGTCATTCAGAATAACTTCACACACACGCTTCTGTGCATTTCCAAGTCTAATTCTGTCACTAAATCCATACCGGTGACCCAGCGCCTAAATACTAGGCCTCAAATTTAAATCCCTCTAAATCTCTCGTTACCCACCGCTGTACTGTTGTTGCTGGGCAAGATATTTAGTGTCCGTCAAAGCACATTTTTTGTTCTGGGTTGAAGTACAATTCCCAATTTAGCAATTTCATAATTTAGTGGTTTCTGCTATATCAGAGCTATTTGAAATCTATCCCTAAAAGGGTATATAATATTGAAGGTGCACATAGGGTCATTCAGAATAACTTCACACACACGCTTCTGTGCATTTCCAAGTCTAATTCTGTCACTAAATCCATACCGGTGACCCAGCGCCTAAATACTAGGCCTCAAATTTAAATCCCTCTAAATCTCTCGTTACCCACCACTGTACTGTTGTTGCTGGGCAAGATATTTAGTGTCCGTCAAAGCACATTTTTTGTTCTGGGTTGAAGTACAATTCCCAATTTAGCAATTTCATAATTTAGTGGTTCCTGCTATATCAGAGCTATTTGAAATCTATCCCAAAAAGGGTATATAATATTGAAGGTGCACATTGGGTCATTCAGAATAACTTCACACACACCCGCTACTGTGTATTTCCAAGTCTAATTCTGTCACTAAACCCATACCTGTCACCCAGCGCCTAAATACTAGGCCTCAAATTTAAATCCCTCTAAATCTCTCGTTACCCACCGCTGTACTGTTGTTGCTGGGCAAGATATTTAGTGTCCGTCAAAGCACATTTTTTGTTCTGGGTTGAAGTACAATTCCCAATTTAGCAATTTCATAATTTAGTGGTTCCTGCTATATCAGAGCTATTTGAAATCTATCCCAAAAAGGGTATATAATATTCAAGGTGCACATTGGGTCATTCAGAATAACTTCACACACACGCTTCTGTGCATTTCCAAGTCTAATTCTGTCACTAAATCCATACCGGTCACCCAGCGCCTAAATACTAGGCCTCAAATTTATATCCCGCTGAATTTGAATACAATACATTGGGCCAAATAATATATTTGTTGTTGTGGTGAACCATAACAATGAGAAAAACATCTAGTAAGGGACGCGGACGTGGACATGGTCGTGGTGGTGTTAGTGGACCCTCTGGTGCTGGGAGAGGACGTGGCCGTTCTGCCACATCCACACGTCCTAGTGTACCAACTACCTCAGGTCCCAGTAGCCGCCAGAATTTACAGCGATATATGGTGGGGCCCAATGCCGTTCTAAGGATGGTAAGGCCTGAGCAGGTACAGGCATTAGTCAATTGGGTGGCCGACAGTGGATCCAGCACGTTCACATTATCTCCCACCCAGTCTTCTGCAGAAAGCGCACAGATGGCGCCTGAAAACCAACCCCATCAGTCTGTCACATCACCCCCATGCATACCAGGGAAACTGTCTCAGCCTCAAGTTATGCAGCAGTCTCTTATGCTGTTTGAAGACTCCGCTGGCAGGGTTTCCCAAGGGCATCCACCTAGCCCTTCCCCAGCGGTGAAAGACATAGAATGCACTGACGCACAACCACTTATGTTTCCTGATGATGAGGACATGGGAATACCACCTCAGCATGTCTCTGATGATGACGAAACACAGGTGCCAACTGCTGCGTCTTTCTGCAGTGTGCAGACTGAACAGGAGGTCAGGGATCAAGACTGGGTGGAAGACGATGCAGGGGACGATGAGGTCCTAGACCCCACATGGAATGAAGGTCGTGCCACTGACTTTCACAGTTCGGAGGAAGAGGCAGTGGTGAGACCGAGCCAACAGCGTAGCAAAAGAGGGAGCAGTGGGCAAAAGCAGAACACCCGCCGCCAAGAGACTCCGCCTGCTACTGACCGCCGCCATCTGGGACCGAGCACCCCAAAGGCAGCTTCAAGGAGTTCCCTGGCATGGCACTTCTTCAAACAATGTGCTGACGACAAGACCCGAGTGGTTTGCACGCTGTGCCATCAGAGCCTGAAGCGAGGCATTAACGTTCTGAACCTGAGCACAACCTGCATGACCAGGCACCTGCATGCAAAGCATGAACTGCAGTGGAGTAAACACCTTAAAACCAAGGAAGTCACTCAGGCTCCCCCTGCTACCTCTTCTGCTGCTGCCGCCTCGGCCTATTCTGCTGCTGCCGCCTCGGCCTCTTCCTCCGCCTCTGGAGGAACGTTGGCACCTGCCGCCCAGCAAACAGGGGATGTACCACCAACACCACCACCACCACCTCCGTCACCAAGCGTCTCAACCATGTCACACGCCAGCGTTCAGCTCTCCATCTCACAAACATTTGATAGAAAGCGTAAATTCCCACCTAGCCACCCTCGATCCCTGGCCCTGAATGCCAGCATTTCTAAACTACTGGCCTATGAAATGCTGTCATTTAGGCTGGTGGACACAGACAGCTTCAAACAGCTCATGTCGCTTGCTGTCCCACAGTATGTTGTTCCCAGCCGGCACTACTTCTCCAAGAGAGCCGTGCCTTCCCTGCACAACCAAGTATCCGATAAAATCAAGTGTGCACTGCGCAACGCCATCTGTAGCAAGGTCCACCTAACCACAGATACGTGGACCAGTAAGCACGGCCAGGGACGCTATATCTCCCTAACTGCACACTGGGTAAATGTAGTGGCAGCTGGGCCCCAGGCGGAGAGCTGTTTGGCGCACGTCCTGCCGCCGCCAAGGATCGCAGGGCAACATTCTTTGCCTCCTGTTGCCACCTCCTCCTTCTCGGCTTCCTCCTCCTCTTCTTCCACCTGCTCATCCAGTCAGCCACACACCTTCACCACCAACTTCAGCACAGCCCGGGGTAAACGTCAGCAGGCCATTCTGAAACTCATATGTTTGGGGGACAGGCCCCACACCGCACAGGAGTTGTGGCGGGGTATTGAACAACAGACCGACGAGTGGTTGCTGCCGGTGAGCCTCAAGCCCGGCCTGGTGGTGTGTGATAATGGGCGAAATCTCGTTGCAGCTCTGGGACTAGCCAATTTGACGCACATCCCTTGCTTGGCGCATGTGCTGAATTTGGTGGTGCAGAAGTTCATTCACAACTACCCCGACATGTCAGAGCTGCTGCATAAAGTGCGGGCCGTCTGTTCGCGCTTCCGGCGTTCACATCCTGCCGCTGCTCGCCTGTCTGCGCTACAGCGTAACTTCGGCCTTCCCGCTCACCGCCTCATATGCGACGTGCCCACCAGGTGGAACTCCACCTTGCACATGCTGGACAGACTGTGCGAGCAGCAGCAGGCCATAGTGGAGTTTCAGCTGCAGCACGCACGGGTCAGTCGCACTACAGAACAGCACCACTTCACCACCAATGACTGGGCCTCCATGCGAGACCTGTGTGCCCTGTTGCGCTGTTTCGAGTACTCCACCAACATGGCCAGTGGCGATGACACCGTTATCAGCGTTACAATACCACTTCTATGTCTCCTTGAGAAAACACTTAGGGCGATGATGGAACAGGAGGTGGCCCAGGAGGAGGAGGAGGAGGATGAGGAAGAGGGGTCATTTTTAGCACTTTCAGGCCAGTCTCTTCGAAGTGACTCAGAGGGAGGTTTTTTGCAACAGCAGAGGCCAGGTACAAATGTGGCCAGCCAGGGCCCACTACTGGAGGACGAGGAGGACGAGGATGAGGAGGAGGTGGAGGAGGATGAGGATGAAGCATGGTCACAGCGGGGTGGCACCCAACGCAGCTCGGGTCCATCACTGGTGCGTGGCTGGGGGGAAAGGCAGGACGATGACGATACGCCTCCCACAGAGGACAGCTTGTCCTTACCCCTGGGCAGCCTGGCACACATGAGCGACTACATGCTGCAGTGCCTGCGCAACGACAGCAGAGTTGCCCACATTTTAACCTGTGCGGACTACTGGGTTGCCACCCTGCTGGATCCACGCTACAAAGACAATGTGCCCACCTTACTTCCTGCACTGGAGCGTGATAGGAAGATGCGCGAGTACAAGCGCACGTTGGTAGACGCGCTACTGAGAGCATTCCCAAATGTCACAGGGGAACAAGTGGAAGCCCAAGGCCAAGGCAGAGGAGGAGCAAGAGGTCGCCAAGGCAGCTGTGTCACGGCCAGCTCCTCTGAGGGCAGGGTTAGCATGGCAGAGATGTGGAAAACTTTTGTCAACACGCCACAGCTAACTGCACCACCACCTGATACGCAACGTGTTAGCAGGAGGCAACATTTCACTAACATGGTGGAACAGTACGTGTGCACACCCCTCCACGTACTGACTGATGGTTCGGCCCCATTCAACTTCTGGGTCTCTAAATTGTCCACGTGGCCAGAGCTAGCCTTTTATGCCTTGGAGGTGCTGGCCTGCCCGGCAGCCAGCGTTTTGTCTGAACGTGTATTCAGCACGGCAGGGGGCGTCATTACAGACAAACGCAGCCGCCTGTCTACAGCCAATGTGGACAAGCTGACGTTCATAAAATGAACCAGGCATGGATCCCACAGGACCTGTCCGTCCCTTGTCCAGATTAGACATTAACTACCTCCCCATAACCATATATTATTGGACTCCAGGGCACTTCCTCATTCAATCCTATTTTTATTTTCATTTTACCATTATATTGCGATGCTACCCAAAGTTGAATGAACCTCTCCTCTGCCTGTGTGCTAGGCCTAAATATATGCCAATGGACTGTTGCAGTGGTGGCTGACATGAAGCCTGATTCTCTGCTATGACATGCAGACTAATTCTCTGCTGACATGAAGCCAGATTGTCTGTTACGGGACCTCTCTCCTCTGCCTGGGTGCTGGGCCTAAATTTATGACAATGGACTGTTGCAGTGGTGGCTGACGTGAAGCCTGATTCTCTGCTATGACATGCAGACTGATTCTCTGCTGACATGAAGCCAGATCGTCTGTTACGGGACCTCTCTGCTCTGCCTGTGTGCTAGGCCTAAATATATGCCAATGGACTGTTGCAGTGGTGGGTGACGTGAAGCCTCATTCTCTGCTATGACATGCAGACTGATTCTCTGCTGACATGAAGCCAGATTGTCTGTTACGGGACCTCTCTGCTCTGCCTGTGTGCTAGGCCTAAATATATGCCAATGGACTGTTGCAGTGGTGGGTGACGTGAAGCCTCATTCTCTGCTATGACATGCAGACTGATTCTCTGCTGTCATGAAGCCAGATTGTCTGTTACGGGACCTCTCTGCTCTGCCTGTGTGCTAGGCCTAAATATATGCCAATGGACTGTTGCAGTGGTGGGTGACGTGAAGCCTCATTCTCTGCTATGACATGCAGACTGATTCTCTGCTGACATGAAGCCAGATTGTCTGTTACGGGACCTCTCTGCTCTGCCTGTGTGCTAGGCCTAAATATATGCCAATGGACTGTTGCAGTGGTGGGTGACGTGAAGCCTCATTCTCTGCTATGACATGCAGACTGATTCTCTGCTGTCATGAAGCCAGATTGTCTGTTACGGGACCTCTCTGCTCTGCCTGTGTGCTAGGCCTAAATATATGCCAATGGACTGTTGCAGTGGTGGGTGACGTGAAGCCTCATTCTCTGCTATGACATGCAGACTAATTCTCTGCTGACATGAAGACAGATTCTCTGTTACGGGACCTCTCTCCTCTGCCTGTGTGTGTGCTGGGCCTAAATATATGCCAATGGACTGTTGCAGTGGTGGCTGACGTGAAGCCTCATTCTCTGCTATGACATGCAGACTGATTCTCTGCTGACATGAAGCCAGATTCTCTGTTACGGGACCTCTCTCCTCTGCCTGTGTGTGTGCTGGGCCTAAATATATGCCAATGGACTGTTGCAGTGGTGGCTGACGTGAAGCCTCATTCTCTGCTATGACATGCAGACTGATTCTCTGCTGACATGAAGCCAGATTCTCTGTTACGGGACCTCTCTCCTCTGCCTGTGTGTGTGCTGGGCCTAAATATATGCCAATGGACTGTTGCAGTGGTGGCTGACGTGAAGCCTCATTCTCTGCTATGACATGCAGACTGATTCTCTGCTGACATGAAGCCAGATTCTCTGTTACGGGACCTCTCTCCTCTGCCTGTGTGTGTGCTGGGCCTAAATATATGCCAATGGACTGTTGCAGTGGTGGCTGACGTGAAGCCTCATTCTCTGCTATGACATGCAGACTGATTCTCTGCTGACATGAAGCCAGATTCTCTGTTACGGGACCTCTCTCCTCTGCCTGTGTGCTAGGCCTAAATATATGCCAATGGACTGTTGCAGTGGTGGCTGACGTGAAGCCTCATTCTCTGCTATGACATGCAGACTAATTCTCTGCTGACATGAAGACAGATTCTCTGTTACGGGACCTCTCTCCTCTGCCTGGGTGCCGGGGCCTAAATATCTGAGAATGGACTGTTCCAGTGGTGGGTGACGGGAAGCCAGATTCTCTGCTATGGAACCTCTCTCCAATTGATTTTGGTTAATTTTTATTTATTTAATTTTTATTTTAATTAATTTCCCTATCCACATTTGTTTGCAGGGGATTTACCTACATGTTGCTGCCTTTTGCAGCCCTCTAGCCCTTTCCTGGGCTGTTTTACAGCCGTTTTAGTGCCGAAAAGTTCGGGTCCCCATTGACTTCAATGGGGTTCGGGTTCGGGACGAAGTTCGGATCGGGTTCGGATCCCGAACCCGAACATTTCCGGGATGTTCGGCCGAACTTCTCGAACCCGAACATCCAGGTGTTCGCTCAACTCTAATTAAGACGCATACAATTGTTCACTAATTAAAATATATATTTTTTGTGGGAATTTTTGCCATTGATCCTCCTCTGGTATGTCACTGTCCAGGTTGTGGGACTATTTCTGCACTTCTAGTAAGTATTTGGTGGCTGCAAAAATGACCTGAAGGTCTTTCCGGTTCGCCTGCCATTAAAGTCAATGGGGCCCGCCACATATGCGTGGTTCACAAACATTTGATTGTGAACGCACGTCCAGGAACCGTCCCGGACGATTTTCGTCCATCACTACATACAGACATAAGAATAGATGCTCCAGAATTGTAATTACATGGGGAATGCATGTAGCTTTTAAAACAGACATGCGAGGAGTGGCGACAGGTCCATTAAAGTGAACGGGGCCCGCCATGAATGCGCGGTTTGCGAACATTTATTCTGGAATGCGCGTTCGAGAAACGTCCTGTCCGATGTTCATCCAACACTACTGGTAAGGGTGACATCAGTGATCTGCACACAGTAGTGGATGTTGATGTGGCCAATTTCACTTTGGAACCGGGTGAAGATAATATGTGACGAATACAACACCTTGTGCCCGCTTGACGACGCCTACGTCGAGCTCACGCGGTATGGTCAAAGGTTACCAAAAACGCAACGTTAAGCCCTCCAGAGGAGCAGGTAAGGTCAGCTTAGTACAGCTTACACATACACCTCCTGTCCACGCTGGGACATAGAGGCAACAAGCTGAGAGAGCCTTTTCACTGCCGCAGTGAAAACAGCGCTGTCTCAGCCCGGGTATCTGCCACCAGCTTCTCATTTGATATAAGCCCGGTCCACTAACGGGATTATATAGGGAGAGAAACCAACCCGAGGTAGCTTATAACTAGGCCAAAACACGGACGTGGGGATTGGAGATACAAGACAGCACAAAATTAAATTATATATTTAATCGCCGTAAGGGCACAATAGATATAACACAATATACACAGAGAATATATACAGTGGTCTGAGGTTACAGATACAGGTTATATAGGTACAACAGGGTTAAGCAGAGTAAAAGTCAGTTACTGGGTAAGAGTTCCTTTGGGTTGTGAGGTGTTCTTTGCTGTAGTCACATGAAGGGCCGTGATCTCAGCTAGTTCCCGGGTCCCCCTAAACATATTACACAAAGTGACCCTTCTTCAGAGACAGACATGCCCACTTGCTGGCACAAGCCTTTTAACCTGTAGCCGGCCCCTCCCCTCCCTGCTTTTGGGAGGGGGCCACCCCCCTCTGCTGGAATGGCTGCAAATGACCCACAAAACCCTTTAGGGCTTATAGATCCAGTCCAGAAGGTCACAGGGAGATCGTTCTGGGACCAACGGATCTGCCTGGGTTCCGGCTACAACTAGAGTCCAAACATGGTGCCGCTATTGGGTTGTGAGGACATGGCTGACAGTAAATATTAATCCATATTCCATACAGATGGGGCTTCATCATCATCATCATCATCATCATCATCAGTGGATGAGGTTGGCAGCTTGTGCGTGAGGCAGTTGCTGAGCCAGCAGGGTGCTAGCTTGGCCATCAGTCAGCAGGGTGGTAGTAGTGTGAGTTCTGGAGCTAAACGTTACTGTTGTAGACCATCTGCTATTCAGGAGCCTACCTGTATGGAAACAACTAGCGGTGCACGGATTCATAGAGGAAGTGGAAGGAGGCAGTCAGCATGCAGTGATGGTAATACAGTCCCTCCCTTCCCATGTGGTTTACTCTGCATCTTTCAGATAACTGATGGCTTGTGTCGACACAATGTAGAGAGTCCCAATCTCCAAAAAGGCTGTACCAGCCCTGCACATGTACAGTACAGACCAAAAGTTTGGACACACCTTCTCATTCAAAGAGTTTTCTTTATTTTCATGACTATGAAAAATGTAGATTCACACTGAAGGCATCAAAACTATGAATTAACACATGTGGAATTATATACATAACAAAAAAGTGTGAAACAACTGAAAATATGTCATATTCTAGGTTCTTCAAAGTAGCCACCTTTTGCTTTGATTACTGCTTTGCACACTCTTGGCATTTTCTTGATGAGCTTCAAGAGGTAGTCACCTGAAATGGTTTTCACTTCACAGGTGTGCCCTGTCAGGTTTAATAAGTGGTTTAATAAGTGGGATTTCTTGCCTTATGAATGGGGTTGGGACCATCAGTTGTGTTGTGGAGAAGTCAGGTGGATAGACAGCTGATAGTCCTACTGAATAGACTGTTAGAATTTGTATTATGGCAAGATAAAAGCAAAGAAAAACGAGTGGCCATCATTACTTTAAGAAATGAAGGTCAGTCAGTCTGAAAAATTGGGAAAACTTTGAAAGTGTCCCCAAGTGCAGTCACAAAAGCCATCAAGTGCTACAAAGAAACTGGCTCACATGCGGACCGCCCCAGGAAAAGAAGACTAAGAGTCACCTCTGCTGCGGAGGATAAGTTCATCCGAGTCACCAGCCTCAGAAATCGCAGGTTAACAGCAGCTCAGATTAGAGACCAGGTCAATGCCACACAGAGTTCTAGCAGCAGACACATCTCTAGAACAACTGTTAAGAGGAGACTGTGTGAATCAGGTCTTCATGGTAGAATATCTTCTAGGAAACCACTGCTAAGGACAGGCAACAAGCAGAAGAGACTGTTT